>NC_043977.1:12860592-13150592 GCF_902148855.1 Sphaeramia orbicularis
TCTCAGTGGGTTTTTTCTGTGCATGACGTCTGACTGGAGCTGCCTAGTCATCAACTTTCAAACTCCCACCTCACATGATCGGGAGTGCAGTAGCATTGCAGGGTCATGAGGTTACTTGTCCCCAGGTTGATGGGATAGGAGTTAATGGGAGTATTTAGCCCCCAAGTCCTTTACCGCTCTCTGGTTTTTATTAGAGTGGGGACTGGCTACATGGGCGACCCCAAAACCACCCAGCAACAACCTCCTGGAATCAAATTACCTGCCTGGGAAAAAAGGGCTTTGCTTACAACGCAGCATCGCCTCCTTCACAAGGTAGAGGTTTGTCTTTGTGCAGCTTCTACTTCACTGATACACTTGTTCCTATACTGTATACAGTATAGGAATAATTTAATAATACAGTATAGGAATAATTTAATTTCCCACGACTGTAGATGTATCTTGAAGTTGTAATACTGCTGACGGCACTGGGGGGGGGGGGGGGGGGGGGGCTGGATGATTGTTTTTTTTTTTTTTTTTTTTTTTTTTTTTTTAAACGGGAGTCATTCCAGTTTCATCCATTTTATTTTGAACCTCTAGGGGACCTGGTGGTGTATCTTTAAAGTTTTCAGGGTTTCTTTTTATTTAAGAAAACACCTTTTTCCCCGACAGACACTGTAGTTGTGGATAATATGTTCAACTGACAATTACCACATTGGTCTAAACATGGTTGCATCTGGCTCCAAAAAAAAAAAAAAAAAGACAACATGGTGATGGCAAAATTACATTATGGTTCCTTTATCCACTCGTGTACGGTCTGATGTGAACGCTCACTGTTCTATAAAACTGAATAATTTTTACAGCAGGCTTTGAATTCTTTCTCGGTTTGTTAGTTACTTCATACGCTGGAAAACATGGAAAATGTCTAGATATCAGCCTCTGAAATTAAACTCTTATCAGCTATTTTTGTTGTTCTCATTACATTTGTCCAAACAAATGTACCTTTAGTTGTACCAGGCATTAAACGAACAAGAAATTGAAGAAAACAAAGGGTGGTCTAATAATTTTTTCCACGACTGTATGTCTAAGATGTGCTTTTAAATGAACATGACTGTTATTTCTCTTGCAGTTACATTCTGATACGTGACACTCCCCATCAGAAACACTAATTACAAAGTATACGGAAGATATTCTTTGTTCTGGAATCAAACGAACGATATAGAGCATTTGCATTAATCCGTTCTTTCATTTGGGCATCAAAAGCCCACATCCACCGTTATGTCTCAAGGGGATTGTGAATGAGTTGGAGCAATAAAGCCCTGCAAGTACCTCCTTTAGAATTGCTCTGTGCACACCAAGTGCTGCTCCCGGGTAGGAGCCAAATACTATAATCAACACTGTTGTCACAGAGACAAGCAGAATGCACTTGGGATGGTAGGTGAGAAAGGCCAAGCATAAATCTATTATTACCAAGCAGCACACTCGCATAACCACATTTATGTATTTAACACACACTCACAGTCATTTTCATGTCGGCGTTGTGCAGGTCTGAGGCGAGACATCCCGATTCTAATTAATAACTGGAAAACAATCACTTTACAGGCAAACACAAGCCAGGAGAGTTGCGATAGAGCAGCTGGTTAATTTACCAATACTATTTCCCTGATCAGCTTGTGCATTTAATAAGCTGTTTTGCACTTAGCTAAATATTACCTCTTGATGAGAGTAGTAATCAAAGCGTAATGTTTGCTTTCACATACTCATTATCCTCTTTAATAACATGTTCTAATTCATCATCCAAGACGACAGGCTTTAATCTGCTCTTTCCCTCAAGGTGTAATTGTAGCATTGCAGTCAAACAAATTGATTATGATTAGATATGATGTTACCCATAAAATGTGTGGCTATTCACAGGTTTAGAAAAAAATAAAAAATCTATTGGGCAGAGCAATGCTGTGCAGTGCATTCTGGGTCACCGTGCAATTCTCAGGCCAAACATCAACATCTAAAGTTGAAAGTGGCACAAATATTTCTCTACGAGCAAAAACAGAAACAGTTTGCATAGCCTGCACTTTGTGTCCAGCCTACGTGATGTTAATAACATGGAAAATGGGTCATAACCATTTGCATTTGAGAAAACATAATGAATCTAATTGTACTGGATGACTTCATTTTGACCGGGAGCGGCCGACGGCATCACTTCTACAGTCGGTCCTTATGGTGCCACTGAGAATTGATTTGGCTGTGAATATCAAGAAAGCAGCCATGCACCCAAAACCACATGTCGGTAAAACTGCTCTCCCTGATATATTTACATTCACATTAGTGTTAGTGACAAAAGCTTAAATCACTGGAAGACAAGGTTATGTGTTCCATGTCCAGACCTGTGTTCTGTAAAGTCTATTCAGGTACTAAACTGAACTCCTTATTCCTTTATTGCATTGACCTGACAAATGTAAGGTCATTCCATATGAAATCAATCCGATTTTAAGAAAATTTCCACCTGACCATCTCAGATTTTTCTACATTTTTAATATACTTATAGAAAATTACACTGATGGGAAAATCCAAATAGTCTCAAGGCTTTAATTGTAAATACTTCCAAAGTTATGCACCAGTTGAAGTAGGTAGGGGGTACCCCTAAAAATTGCGACCAAAATTACGACTTGAAATTTTCGGCTATTTCTCAGGCTTCTATACTTCTGACAAAACAGAGCTAAGAGGTCTGAAATTTTCAGAATAATTTCACAGGAATCTATAGTGTCCTAAGAAATGTGAAAATATTCCTTAAAATTTATAATTGCATGCTACAGAGAATGACAAAGTTGAGATTTTATCCATCGCAAACTTTTAAAATGCACTTTTGGCCACTCATTACATAAAAACTAATCATCATATTCCTTAGAAAATTTTATGTGCTATCTCTTGGGTACTTAGGTAATGGATCTGTGTAAAATGAGGTCCTATGTTATGTTATGTTTGATAGATGAACAGCTGAATATCAAAAATATCTGTTCCAACCTTCGGATTCAAGGTCAATACTCAGCATGTGGGATAAAAGACACCATGTGAGAGAACGGAATTACCCTAAATTTGGACACCAAGCACAACATTGCTTCTATAAATTCCATTTTTAGCTGAAAATGTCCAGATTTAATTTAACATTTAACATAGAAGAAAAATTTCCCACCTGACTCTGTCAGATTTTCAGAAGGAAGGGGTGTGTAGCTCCATTGATTATTGTGATTGTGTGTGCGGGGGTGGGGGGGGGTGATAGTGTCATTGTCCGAGCAGGAGTGAAAGTGAAACTAACTCGCTGTACTGTTCCTCTAACTCTCTGAGCAGCATACCCACAGGAGCAGTGAGCAACAGCAATCTCCGCGCAGCAAAAAAACGGTGAATACAATCGGCTACATATTGGCCGATGTTGATTAATCGTTGATAAGCTATAATCAGCCCGATTAATCGGCTGGACTGATATAATCGGTCGGGCTCTACAACAAACCAGAGAAAATCACCATAAATGAAGACATGGTGCCAAAAAAGAAAGCCACGTCAGTTATCTGGAATTATTTCAGCTACCAAGAAGAATGATGTTGAAAACCCATGTTTCGTGTTCGACAGTGCCTTCCACCTGTTGTCCCACAAGACACACAACTAATTTGTTTGACCATTTATGTCAGCACCACACCAGCTACTACTATCCTCCTGACTATTTTTTCATATCGAATATTTATTGCAGGGTTAAAAAAATTGCAATGTCAGTTTTTTTTTCCAGTATCGTGCAGCCCTAATATGTATATTATGAGGGATGCCCGATACCACTTTTTCCAGACCGAGTATGAGTACGAGTACTTACATTTGAGTACTTGCCGATATCGAGTTACCGATACGAGTACTTAATAACTCCCATTCCAGTTCTTAGTTCCTTTTGTAAATGTGCTTTATTGTCGTTGGCATTAGTCTGACTGGAACAAAGTGCTGCTACTGACATTTAATGTGTTGGAATGAGCGTTTGTCAATTAATCCACCAGGGGGGCCGCGCTGAAATTACCCATACTGGACAAATACCACAAGAAGAGTAAAGTTTTTTGAAAGAAGAAGAAGAAGAAGTCAGTCATAACAAACATGGAGACGACAGAGGCAACACTAATGTTATATAACTATTGCAGCGTTTTCACTGGTAAGGTTTAACAGCTTAGCTTCAGCAGGAAGAGAAACGATTGATAGTTAGTTTTCACTTCTGTTGGCGGCGGTCCGTACCACTCCATACACCCGCTGGTATTCTCATTCTGTTTACGCACCCTCCAGCAACCTGCTAAATGGGTGGAATGTACGCAGAGGACGGACAGAAACGCTGCGTCCGTATCTGTCTGTTGTCCTGTAACGTTACTTGCAGTCAGCGTTACTTTTATCACCGTACATTTATTTTGAAAATCTCCACTCTTCACACTCCTCACACATTATCCCACTGCCGCGTAACTGCTGCACTGAACTGGGGATGTCACACGGCTGTAAGTGGTATCAGTGCATTTGTATCGGATTACTTTTACGAACGAGTACACACACTGAGTATCGGAGCCGATGCCGATACTCGTATCGGTGCATCCCTAATATATTATCTTGTTCCTGTTTCGCTGGTCCTGCCCACTTCAGATCAGACTGGGCTGTATGTGACCCCTGAACTGAAATGAGTTTGACCCCCCTGCCTTAGAACGAGCCCTTCTGACCACAAAAGGAGCACGGCTGACTTCATGTAGACATAAGACTTCTCTCTAAAGTAAGTCTTTTTTTCTATTTTATGTTTAACAACAGTATTAAGGTCTACTACTGCACCTACTGTTGGAGTGTAGACCAGATTTAATGCCCTTAAATAAACACACACACTGACACGACAATAAATATTATACACTGAACCTTTGGAACTGACAGGCATCATCACATATCTAGGTATTTTTCCACAGTTTTACAGAAGAAGCTGATTTGTTCTCAGCTTCCAACTTCCCCGCATACAATTTACACAAGTGTTTTTAAAACCACTGACTCAATCTTCACACTTTAGGAGTTTATCATCTTTTTTTTCCCACTTAGTCAACTGTTGACCTGAAGAGGTGTTTGTGGGATGTGAGATTCTCCAGTTCCTTTGGCTACGACTGTGCAAAAGTTGCCCCTGAAAATAAAGGTTAAGTTTTTTTCAACTCTTTTTGTTAATTCAGAACATGTTTTACTTGTATCTGAGTCAGGATGTTAAAGTCTTACATTTGCATTTATGCTCTCAGAATGGTTTTTAAGTGACAGCTAAGAAAAAAATCACAAAAAAAAAAACAAAGTTGACCGTCCTCCAGTTTTCGGTGACAGTGGAATGAGCTCAAACTCCGGTGTGAATGTGTGTAACTCCATTACAGCGAGGTAGGTCGGCTAGAAATGAGAACTGAATACAGACCACGTCGCACATCCACACATACACAATCACACGGTACAAGGTCAGACGTGGCCCTCAGCTCCACTTCCCAAGACATTTTTATAGTGCATCAAGGCTGTTTGCTGTTCTGAAAGGACTGCGGCAAATATCTAATATCTCGGTATTAAACTGAACACATCACTCTTATTAGACCTGATTCTTTAATGACATGGTACAGTGTGAGAGCCTTGAGACAAAGACAGAACGAGACAGAGGCACAAAAGAAGATGAATCCTGTCTAGTGGGTGGCTGGAGACGGCGTGACATCAGCACAATGAACAGAATCACTAGTTAGGAGGCAATGAATGTCCTCAGATGTCATCGCAGATAAAACTGTGGCCAGAGATGCAGAGATAGAGGTGGAAGTATCCGAGTGATTTGTCCCGAGAGGGAAAATAATTGTGATAGGAACACGTTGCTACTTGAATCCCCAACCAGACACCGTTCACTCCTGATATAAAGGCTTACGAGACCATGAAGCAGCGACAGAAAGACCCAGCACTACTCTGAAGTCAGTTCCCAAATTAACTTTTCCTCTATATTTAACATTTCTTAAGTGATTTATCACCATTTATTGTAATATTATCCTCCTTATTTTATGTTTTCTCAGTGTGAATCATGTATTTTCCTAATTTAATTCACTGATCATGTAGATGTTGCATAAAAAATCAGATTAAAGTTGAGGGTTATTCTATCAAAACAGAAAACAACTGAAGAAAAAGTGACTTTTTCAGCTAATATGATCAATAACTGAATGCAGGATTCCTGCAGGTTTCAACAAGTTACATTCAAGACCTTTTTAATATTAATTAGAACTGAATTGAATGTCCACTTCAGGGCCATACTAGCAAAAACTCATGACTCCTAGAATTTAGGAAAATTTATTTATTTCCTCTTTTGCCTTGATTTCAATTGTCCCAAATTATTTCTCACCAGGGGCTGCAAAGTTAGCAATAATTGGCTCCTAATTTTAATAAAACTCGTTGGGTTGTTACGGGTGGAACTGAGTGAACTTAAAGGGCGCAGGAGACTTTGGTAACCAATTTTTCATCAGATCTGTCAACCTCAGTCATAGCCAAGTATCATGAATCTGTAAGTCTTTCTGTGATTACTCACCTCAATCTCTTGCATTACGGTGAACAATTTCTTAGTGCCATCCACCGAAACAAACCATGGTGTTTACATTCAGAGCCGGAAGGGAACTCGGGCATCTTCGTAATTTTTTGTTGCGACATGCATTGTGGGAAACGGAGGCTCGTGCTGCCACTGCAGGCGGTTATGGTGGATGGCACGTCGAAATTGTTCACCGTAACACAAGAGATTCAGGTGAGGTAATCACAGAAAAACTTACAGATTTGTGATACTAATGCATGACTGCGGTTTTACAGATTTGATGAAAAATTGGCTACGAAAGTCCTCCCACACCTTTGAGTTACTGTCTGCAGTTTGGACACATTTAAAAACAATACAGCGAACAAGTTTATGGCACTCTAACTACCATCAAATTTAATAACCTTTTAAATACTTTTATGGTATTGAAATGCAGATTTGTAAAGTTCAAGACTTTTAAGACTTTTTAAGACCCTGTGGGAGCCCTGTGAATGTGAAACCATGTGTCTCCATCCACTGTCATTGATCCAACTCCATGGGTTTTACTGGTGAAACAATGTTATAGAAGATGGCAGTGCTTCCACGGTAACTACGGAGCCTCTGAATTTCCAAATGGCTCATATCTGATGACCATGAAAGATTAACCTTAACATGCTGCCCACTTTTAAAACCCCTCAGCCAAATATAGTATAAGATTCTGCTGAAAGTTACTGCCCCAAAATTTAGACTAGATTGTCTTTGTGTAAAACATATTACATGCATATTTATATGTGAAAGTACTCAGATACTATAAATGCACCAGGCACAAGGCTATTTGACCTTGAAAAAGGAGGTCACAGTCACCTATTTTCAATCGGCTTCTGCTCTATGCCAAGAGTATCTATCTATCTATCTATCTATCTATCTATCTATCTATCTATCTATCTATCTATCTATCTATCTACTCTGTAAAAAAATCTGTAACTTAACAGAATTTTCACTGTTTATTTTACAGATTTCTCCTGTATTTTTAAGATACAGGAAAATATCAGACTTGAGAAAAATAGACTGTGATTTTACATGTCAAATGTAAAATAACAAAAAAAAAAAAAAAAAAACTGTAACTGTGAATAACCATAAAATTTCCATTTTTTTTAAAGATTTTTTTTTTCTTTTTTCACAGAAAATACAGTTAAATTTGCAAATGTATCGTAATTTCACAAATGTTTCTTTCTATTTATGTGATTAAACTGCTAATTTAAAGTTTAATACTGTAAAAATAAATAAAATAAATAAATAAATAAAGGAGATAAAATGACTGACAATTAACCATAAATAAGTATTTGTTCTGTAAGTTTAACAAGACTTGTTTGTTAATTGACAATATCTTGTGTAATTACGGGAGGTTTCACAACAAAAATGTTGAAAAAGTGTGTTTTTGTGAATGTATAACATGTATAAGCACTGATAAACTGTCCAATACAGTTTTTATCAGTGGATTGTACAACTTAGTCTCATTGAAAATTTTATATTATATACTGTATATATATATATATATATATATATATATGTGTGTGTGTGTGTGTGTGTGTGTGTCTGTGTGTGTGTAATTTATGTGTTTTAATACATGTAAATATTCTTAAAAGTTAAAAAAAAAATACACACAATCTCATGTAAAGTTAGGGCAAAAAACTGTATTTTAATTATGGAAAATTACCATATTTTTATGAGGTGGTTATTTTTCATTATTTTACAATATTTTTTCCAGCACCCCTGCTGCCAGAATATTACTGTTTTTTTTACAGTTTTTTTTACTATCTATCTATCTATCTATCTATCTATCTATCTATCTATCTATCTATCTATCTATCTATTGCAGATTCTCAAAATTTTCTTCAGATAATGTGATTATGTAGTCAAATGTATGGAGGGATGACAAAACAATTACAACACCCCTCAGCCAAAGGGTAAAAAACTGCATTTTACACCAATTATTTCCATGTATTGATAGGATAATGGATCAACAGGTATGAAACAGTTTAGATCAGTAGTGGTTTTGGTTGTCAGTGGCTGTTGGGTCTTTATGGGAGTAACTACTACACAGCTTGCATTTACAAGAGGAAAGCAATACCTTTTCATACACTATTGTCTTCCAAGCAGTTAATTGTGTTTCCTCCTAATTAACACCACTGTTAGATCTGACACAGCCTGGCTGTCTTTGTGTAATCTGAATGTGAATTTTTCACATTTCAGGCTGAGAAACTAAGTGAAATCCTTGCCTCACGACCATACCCTGTCAGTCTTTACATGCATAATTGAAAAAGCGCTAGAAAATGCGGTTGATTGATTACGGCCGTCAGACCAAGTCCTGCACCGCCTCTATCTAACACCAAAGAGAGCCAATCATTTACTGGCCACTCGCCCAGAGGTGAGCTCTTTTTATTGAAACTGTGAAAACCTGGAGCCGTGTTGAGTGCTCTGCCTTTAACTGTACTGCTGTAACCCTCTCCCATTCGTCTTCGATTATAATTAAACATTTAGCAATCCTAAATATTCCAGCCAACTGGCCAGGGCTGCGGTTGTAAAAAAAAAACAAAAACCCTGAATTAACACGGTTACAAGTTAAATGTCCCTCTGTGTCCCATGAGGGTGTGTTACTACTCACTATTAAAGAAATACTTAATAATTTTATTAGTGTCAGATTGGAAGCAGCAGAGGTACTGTTAAATAATTTATACAACCAGTTCTGGTGCCTAAGGCATAGATTTGTGTCTGGTCAAATAAACAAGTATTGTCCTTACCTCTGTACACATGTATTGTAAAACTGTCTTGGTTTAATTCTACAGAAGTTTTTAGCTCAATAGTTCTTACTCTTGCACTTTTTTCCATGTCTGTTGTACGATTAGCCCATTTATTTATTTATTTATTTTTTCTCCTCTCTCTTCCTCTCTCCTTCTTCTATATCTTATTCTTTTCATTCATGTACTGAACCTGCTTTATCCTCACTAGCAGGGTGAGATTTGTCAAAAAAAAAAATCAGAGGGGGATATATATATATATATATATATATATACATATATATATATATATATATATATATATATATTTTTTTTTTTTTTTTTTTTTTTTTTGGTCAGGGGGGGCGCAGCGGCTGCAGTTATATATGTGCAGGTACCGTCCATAACTAATACAAGTAAGGCTGCCTACATAGTTGATGCATGCTCAAACAACGCATCATAGTCTACACATTGAACACAAACGAGTCGGACGACGCGTACGCTGGTGTGAAACAAAAGTAAACGGTTACATACACTCACAGTCAATGAAAACTTTAAGACCTAATTTGTATATGAAACCCTAAACTGGAATTTTTCATACGAATCATTTGTTTCGGATATTGGCATACAGAAACAAAAATCTAAAGTTTCAAGAATAATTTCAAAATAAAAAACTTAACAAAAGAAATGGCACCTGCCAAACACAAAGTCACAACAGTAGCGGTCCTGGTCGGAAGTTGTGTCTCTCTCTCTCCCTGGACGCGGTCTATGGTCAACAGAGCCTGTGGTGTTGTGGCGTTCAAACCAGGTTTCTGATTGTGGGTTGCGAACAGCCCATACATAGAGTTGGCTATATCACTGGAGCTCAAACCGGCCTCCACCATACCCAGTGCCAACCCGGAGACGTTGTTCATGTGATAGACATGGCATGATGCCGTTCACTGGACTAACAATGGTGGCCTTTTTTGGGCCTTTATATAGGCCTTCAAAACCAATCCTCAAATTGTGCAGATATCCACTGAGTATTCCTCAATGTGTAGTTGGTCCACTTTTGCAAAGAAACCAACCCGACTACCCGAGCACTAAGTCATCAATAAATCCACAATGAATAATTACAACCCCCCTACAAGTAGAATATGCATACATTTCTACCTCAAAGTTTCTATTGACTGTCAGTATACTCTCAACGTCCAACTCCCAGGTTCTACTCCTCTATTATACAGCAGATCTGACACAAAAGAGACTGCCGACAGTTCGGTTCAGGTGAACGTTAATGCCAGTAATGTAGGATACAGGTGTTAGAAAACTCAGTCACAACCTGACTTATTTCAGTTGGTCAGTTTTCCCCCTCGAGGATGGAATTCATTGAGCAGAAGTAGGGATGTAAAACCAGAGGGGGTGTTGATCCTCCCCATAACCCCCAACAAATCACACCCTGCTCATTAGAGTCACAGGGGTCGCTGGAGCCTATCCCAGCTACTTATGGGCGGGGTACACCTTGGACATGTCACCAGTTCATCACAGGGCTGACACAGAGACAAACACTCTCACATTCACACCTATGAGCAATTTAGATGAACAGATTAACCTATCAGTGCATGTGTTTGGATGGTGGGAGGAAGCCGGAGTACCCAGAGAGAACCCACGCAGACACGGGGAGAACATGCAAACTCCACACAACTGGTGTTTGAATGGCACCCAGGACCTTCTTGCTGGGAGGTATGAGTGCTATCCTCTGCACCAACGTGTTGCCCCTTGTATCTTATTCTTATTTTAGGAAATGTTATTGCACTTGTAGAATGTAAGCCCCTTTTTATGTATTTGGCTGTAACTGTTCAGTCTGAGGCAAGGCAGATTTATGTGTATAGCACAATTCATACGCAGGGCAATTCACAGTGCTTTACACAAATGGAAATGAGAGAGGTTAAAAACACACAAATACAATTAAAACATAATCAATGAAACATAAATAATAATCAATTAAAACGAAGTAAAAGAGGAGAGTGCAGATAGAACCCTTTCAGTTGTTCTATGCACAGTTGAACAGAGCTGTTTTCAGCCTGGACTGAAACATTGCCACAGCAGAGGTATGTCCACGTCATCAGGAAGACTGTTCCAGAGTTTAGCTGCATGGAACTGAAACGCAGCTTCACTGTGTTTAGTCCTGACTCTGGGCACCAGCAGAAGACCAATCCCTGAGGTTCTCCGGGTCTGAAATGGTTCATATGGGACCAACATGTCACTGATGTACTTCGGTGCTAGACCATGGACAGACTTATAGACCAGCAGAACTATTTTAAAGTCTATTCTCTGAGCGACAGGAAGCCAGTGCACAGATCTGAGACACAGGACTGAGCAAACTTTCCTATATCTGTCATGTTCAACGTTTCCTCCAGTGTGTTTGTACTTCGTAATCTATGATGTTCTATTGTGTTGGTCATTTGTCCAGGACAACAGATAGAAATTAGCTTCTCTGCTAAATCTGGTGCAAGCATCTTATTCTTTGCAACTAATGCTAATACACACTGTCCTGTACCTAAATAAATAAATACAAATACCAGGAGATGATTGAAGAATACCGCAGTCTTTTAGAGAAAATTTAGCGCATAGGAACTCCATTTCCTCCCCCGACCATATATCAGGTGTTGTGCAGTGTATACAAACTGCATCTATTTACACAGCAAATCTGCAGTAATTCATTTCCTAATTTATGGACGTCTGTTTTCCGTATTAGCGTTGGTACGAACAAGCTGAATGGTGTCAGCAAGTGGAAACTGGTGATAAAAACTAACATCTGCTTACTGATGATGTAAACTAAACTGAATGTAAACCGAATTATCTCTTACGCAAACACCACTCGCACATACAGAGTAAGGGACCAGACCATTTATAAGCAGTGTGCGTTCCATTTAATGGCAATCGCACAATAAACAAATGTGTTATTCTCTAAAATCCACAGCAAATTGGACAAGGATACACTGTGGAAATGATCAACAGCCAAAAATTACAGTGATGTATCAGCATGTCTGAGTAAATAAATTAAAGAAACGTATGAATCTCAGAGCTGGTGGGTCTCACAGCAATTTGGGGTGAAGAATTCTAAATGTCCTGTGGGACCAAAACAGGACAGTATGTTGAATAATGTTGGAAAAGAATACACTGGAATCACAGGTGCTCATTTGTGCCACTTGAGAATAATTGAATAAATATTTATAATCTCTGTGTGTTTTTTTTTTTTGTCGCTGCCATGGATCGTGAGGCTGTGAAAAGTCTCCTGTAGCTTCGGCTGCTTTACTTAGAGCGAGACGTGCTTTTAGTCGCACCCATACACAGCGTCTCAGTGGAGCTGCAGGCAGGTGTGCGTCCCTGGTCTCTGGAGATCGTCTCAATTAAAGCAAAGATAAAGACTGGGAGAAGAAAACTGGCCGATGTAAACACACGCAGCTGCGCTCGCTTTCTTTAAACTCTTCACTATATTTGTTTGTCTTTGAAAGAATTCCTTCCTGTGTCCGACTAAATGAAGCTCAAAGTGCAAGGACAGGCTTAAATGTTCACACACCGATTTTTTTTTCCATCCTCGACAAAAGTAAGTTAGCAATCCTAAATATTCCAGCCAATTGGCCAGGGCTGAGGTTGTTAAAAAAAACCCTGAATTAAACACTGTTAGAGTTAATGTCCCTCTGTGTCAAAGAGGGTGTGTTACTACTCACTATTAAAGAAATACTTAATAATTTTAGTAGTGTCAGATTGGAAGCAGCAGAGGTACTGTTAAAGAATTTACACAACCAGTTCTGGTGCCTATGGCATAGATTTGTGTCTGGTCAAACAAATCAAGTATCTACTTACCTCTGTCACATGTATTGTATAAACTGTCTTGGTTAATTCTGCAGAAGTTTTAGCTCAATAGTTCTTACTCTTGCACTTTTTTCCATGTCTGTTGTACGGCTTAGCCCATTTATTACCTCCACCAAGGAGGTTATGTTTTTGCCGGAGTTGGTCTGTCCGTTTGTCTGTTAGCAAGATAACTCAAAAAGTTATGGACGGATTTGGATGAAAATTTCAGGAAATGTTGATACTGGCACAAGGAACAATGATTACATTTTGGTGGTGATCGGTGGTGGGGGGGCCACGGGGGCTCACTCAACTGCCTTGGCGGAGGTCTGCGCTCTCCAAGTGCTTCTAGTTTATTTCTTTTTTTTCTCTTCTCTCTTCCTGTCTCCTTCTTCTTCTTTTATATCTCATTCTTTCATTCATTTTCTGAACCTGCTTTATCCTCGCTAGCAGGTGTGAGATTGTCAAAAAAAACAGAGGGGCGGGGGCGCAGCGGCAGCAGTTATATATGTGGAGGTGCGGTCCATAACTAATGCAAGTAAAGCTGCCTATATAGTCGATGCATGTGACGCGTGCGAAGTGTGCAATGCAAAGACACAAACAAAGATAAAGACTGGGAGAAGAAAACTGTCCGATGTAAACACACGCAGCTGGCTCGCTTTCTTTAAACTCTTCACTATATTTGTGTTTGTCTTTGAAAGAATTCCTTCCTGCGTCCGACTAAGTGAGGCTCAAAGTGCAAGGACAGGCTTAAATGTTCACACACCGATTTTTTTTTTCCATCCTCGACAAAAGTAAAAACAGCAATAAGAAAGAACAGAGTGTACAAATCTGCAGGATGGTACCGTATCTGAGGCCACTTCTCATCAGTTCGTTTTCAGCCTTGATATGATTTGTTGGGATGATATTTTAACGCAACCAAAACATTTAGAAGAAGCACTTCACTTCAGTCACAAATGGACTGTGTCGCTGTTTCTTGTCTGAGTAAAACAGCTCCAGAGGATAGAATAATGAACCGTCCACACCAATGTGGATATTTACAAAACTGGTATTTTCTTCTATGGCCAAACATAAACACTGTTTTCAAGGCTCAAAGGATTTCTCAAAATGCTTTCCAAAGAGAAGATGTTCTACACTGTGCTTTATGCCATGCCGTTTAATTTTAATGCGTATGTCTGAATAGCAGTTCGTTGGTGAACACAGTTATTGGATGTTGCAAATTTATTATAATCATGAGTATTAAGAGGAAAATAGATAGTCTCGTTCCCCATTCACGACAATGCAGATATTTTACAAAATGGATGTTTTTTTCTCTACATGTGGGCCTCTTATCCATATAAAAACAGATTTTAAAAGGCAATGTCTACTGCTACAGTACTGTGGCAAAAATATGTCTATTTCTGCAGACCAATCAAATGTTAGCATTTGTACTAGAGTCAATCATGGATACTGTTCCATGAACTCATTCGCCTCTTGTTGCCACAGTACAGGGTTATTCAAAAAGAATGAACCCAGTTTCATTACGCTATATTTTAATATGGAAAAGCAATAGAAAACTCCAGCCAAGTCACAAGTATTCTACTCATGATCAACTTTTATTTCCTGTCTTACAAGTGTTCAATGTGGCCACCACCTGCAGCACGGACAACATCAATGCGATAAGATAATTCCTCCCAGACACGTATCAGCATATCATGATCAACTGAGTTGATCGCTGTTGTTCTTCAGTGTTTAAGGTCATCGAGGTTAGTGGGTAGCGGTGGAACATAAATGCAATCTTTTACATATCCCCGCTTGAAAAAAAATCACACACGATGAGGTTTGGGGAGCTCACAGCCCAAGCACAAAGAGCAAGGTCTTAGGCCCCCTTCCGACCAATCCATCGCTGGGGCACTTTTTCACATAACAAAGCTCAAACTTAGAAAACTCCTCTTTCAAATGGTCACTGACTCATTCCATGATGATGCTTGAGAACTGCAGCAATGCGTCATGAAATCAGTTCATTCTTTTTTAATAACCCTGTACTGCAGTGATATATGGCGTATACTTCAGTGCATTCTTTTGTGCATTTTGCTACCACAGTACTGTGGCACTGATGGAAGAAATGACAAATTAGTGACAATATGTAGTATAGAATAGGAAATATTGTTCTAAATACTCTATATGTTGTTTTATGGTGTTTCTTTACTCTGGAGGCTGGAGAAGGTGGGCGGAGCTACATGTTAGATATATACGGCAGTGTGACTTCAGTTCTGTGTCAGCTGAATGCTGTGGGCCTGTGGAATTCTGCACTCTGAACATTGTCCCAGTGGCTGATTTATGCCAATGTCGGATTTACCTACCAGCACCCCCCACCCGCCCCGTCTGGAAATTTTTAGAAAAAAGCATTTTTTTTTTTTTACTTTCACAAAAGTAACTAGAAAAGCACTCGGCGAGCATAGACCTCCACCAAGGCAGATCAGTGCGCCCCCCGCCCCCCCCCCCCCCCAATCACCACCAAAATTTAATCATTTGTTCCTTGTGCCAGTATCAACATTTCCTGAAATTTTCATTCAAATCTGTCCAAAACTTTTAGTTATCTTGCACACGGACAGAAAGACAGACCAACGCCGGCAAAAACACCACCTCTTTGGCGGAGGTAATAAAGTCTTGTTATTTCCTAATGAGTGCCCTCTAAAGGGTTAAAGTCTCTGCATCTGCTACGTCCAGTATTATCCACACATATAACACTAACTGTGGTTTGTCTGAGCGTTTGGAACATAGTGTAGTTGTTTTTGCATCATTATGTGAAAAAAGAAAGAAAATATCTGTTTAGAAAAGTATTCATGTTAGTGTGGACGGGGTCTTTGAGTGTAAGGACAGACCATAATATTTACAGCCACTGCTTATTACCATCCCTGAAACAGGTAAAACAGATATAAGTGCAAATCTACAGCACATACAATATCTGAGGCTATTATTCATCAATTTATTTTAACTGTAGATATGATTTGTTTGGGCAGAGCCAGTATTTAGAAGGAGCTTTTTCAGTTCAGTCACAAAAAAACGATGCTAGACTTCGACTGCTGGAGCTAAAAGGCTTTGGAAGATGCAATAAAACCTGCTTTTCAAACAACAAGCAGAAGACTGGACTGACTTTCTAACCCCTTTCAGCTAAAAAAAAAGATGTTATATCGCATTATAATTACCAACATAAACGATTAGACTTATTTATCTAACCTAAAACTTTGTTATGCTCTCAACAAAGATCTACAGAGACACTTCATGCTCGGATGGACCCGAGTGGAAATAAATGATTTAGTTACAGCTGGAGATTGTGTAAGTTTGAAGAGGTTATTTGAGTACGTGTATTAAAGTAATTTGAGCATGGTGCTTATTTCAGAAACTCATTATTTCTTGAAACCTGTCAATGCCCTTTCTTTGAGGACTATAATTTCATTTCATCAAATAGGGTAATTAATGTCATTTCAAAGGTTAGCCTCTTTCTGTCTATTCACTGCATCTCTGTTTCTTTGTTGAACTATTCCTTTTACGCGTGCTTTACATCTGTATCCTTCATTTTTACATCGCATTTATCTTTTTCACTTCTTTTTCCCCTTTTACCTCTTCCTCTTATTGTCTCATTTTGTCGACCCGGTGCATTCTTTACTCTGGGTTTTTTCCTTTTTTCTTCAGGTCTGAGTGTGCATGTGCATGTGAATTGCCAACGTGGCTGAGATTGAGAGATTTTTATTTAATCCCAGAGCGTCACCCCCCTTCCCCTCCTCTCCCTCCATGTGTGATGGATGAAAAACCTCCAACACACAACACATACACACTCAGTAGTAACAGATATTAGGGAGATGGATGAAGAGTCTTTGCTCACCGGGAAACTTGATTTCAGGTCTTTATGAGCAAAGAAGAAAAAAAAAAGAGAAAGTGACACAAACTAAAACACAAAAACTAAGTTGGGGAGAAAGTCGGAGAAGTGTAAATCCAAAATGAAATGTGTTCTTAAGCATTTATGGAACTTCTGAATATTAATGACTGCTGGTTGGGAATTATGACTGTAAGGCAAGTGAATAAGGGCACCAGTCCTTTAGCCTCGCTTTAAAATGATTTAAGTTCAGACACTGGTGGGAACATTTTTACATTCAAAGCACCTCATTAAATCTACCAGTCTAATTCACTCAATAATTTACCTACACGGGCACAAAAATCTCACCGACGCTTACTAGAATGATAAAATATCTAGTTTTGGATTGGAATAAATGAAACAAATACTGAACATGAGCACACTGAGATCCCCCCCATTAAAATGATAATTACATGGTATTGGGAGTAGGTTATTGAATTCCTTCAATTGTTTGAGGTTTTGCTTTCTGAAAATCATGAAAAAAAACTAATACATTTTTTTTTTTTAATTATAAAATTTTCCTCAAAATGCAACGCAACTTGTTTGCTTAGTGTAACATAATAATAATAACTAGAAAAGCACTCTCAGAGCGCAGACCTCCGCCAAGGCAGATCAGTGCCCCCCCCCCCCCGATCACCACCAAAATTTAATCATTTGTTCCTTGTGCCAGTATCAATATTTCCTGAAATTTTCATCCAAATCTGTCCATAACTTTTTGAAAGATCCGGATCAGTCTTTGCCATTTGATAGAACACCCCATTGTAAATCCCTGAGTCAAACTGCATGAGATTTGCACAATTCCCCCATATTGTGATTTCCACCATAAATATTAGTCCCATATTTATTTGACCTATATTTTAAGATTCCTTGACCATGAAAACATACCATTAGCAACTGGATTCATAATTATATCCTTATTAGTTCAGTAGTTATTCACGAAAATCACATTTCTCGTAATGGCGGTTTTCTTCTGGATCTGGCTCCTTAAGTATTAAAGCTACATGAAATCCGGTGGCATACTCCCGATGCGGAACTGACTGAGCTACACGATGGCGCTTGTCAGAAATTTCTACCTTTAATATTAAAGGCACAGTAGGCCAAAAAGTAAGGGCACCCCCATTTTTTTATATAAATTGAGATAATATCCGCCTTCTGGATCAGATCTGGATCAGCCTTTGAAATGTGATAGAGGACCCCATTGTCAATTCCTGAGTTAAATTTCATGAGTTTTGGTCAATAATTAAGCGAGATATTGGGAAACGAAAATTTGGCCCCATTTACCACAATGTTAACGAAAATTTCAAAGTGATCCAGAATCCAGGATTTCTTCCGGATCACCCCCAAAAGTTAATCATTTCTTCCTTATCCCATTTCCAACAAACCCTGAAAATTTCATCAAAATCTGTCCATAACTTTTTGAGTTATGTTGCACACTAACGGACAGACAAACAAACAAACCCTGGCAAAAACATAACCTCCTTGGCGGAGGGTAATAATAATAATAATAATAATAATAATAATAA
This sequence comes from Sphaeramia orbicularis, assembly GCF_902148855.1. Lineage (NCBI taxonomy): Eukaryota > Metazoa > Chordata > Actinopteri > Kurtiformes > Apogonidae > Sphaeramia > Sphaeramia orbicularis. The sequence goes on from NC_043977.1 coordinate 12,879,145, forward strand.
TAATAATAATAATAATAATAATAATAATAATAATAACAGCTTTATTTATATAGCACCTTTTTAAAAACAAAGTTTACAAAGTGCTTTGACAGGCAAGTAAAGGGCACAACAGCAGGATACAAGATGCAAGTAAAAACACTAAAACAGAAGCAACACAATAGGAGAGATGTGTACCACAATGCAGAAACATGACACATCGAATAAATTAAATTAATCGGAATAAAGAGGGCAGGGAGAACGTAACATGATGCAGTTAAATCAATGCAAAAATAAAGGCATGAGATAAACATCATGAATGAGAATATAAACCAACAATCAAATAGGATAAGATTTCAATTTTTTTTTTTAATTTTCAAATTAAAATTCAAAGGGACAAACATCACATAAAAGCAAGTCTATAAAAGTGTGTTTAAGAAGTGATTTAAAAGATGCCACTGATTCCGCAAGCCTTATCTCCTCGGGCAGGCCGTTCCAAAGTTGAGGGGCCCTGATGGAAAAGGCCCGGTCACCTTTAGATTTAACATATGCACAGATCAGCCATAACATTATAACCACAAACAGGCAAAGTGGTCCGGTCTTAGCACTTTCAAACATTCCATTTTAAATGTATTATCATGTCTGTTCTGTTGTTTTTACTTGGTATTTTTATTTCACTGTTTTTAAGTGTACAGCTGCTTTTATGTCTTTTTAATCTTTTCTTGTATTTTAGTCTATTATCTTGCTGTTAATTCTTCGGTACGACACTGTTTTAATTGCACAGCTGTTTTTATGTTTTTAATCTATTCTTATATTTTCTTTCATTTTTGGTTTTTCCCCTGTAAGTGTCTTTGGAAAAAAGCGTCTGCCAAATGCATAAATGTAATTGAAAATGTAGTATTAACCCTTTTAAGACTGCTACGATAACAGGCAGCCTATAGATGTTTTCATGTGTTCTTTGCAATCAAAGTGGCAGAAAATGTCTTTTTTGCCAGTTCTTTTGCACCTTTGTTTTCGGGACGAACTTAACTTTCAATATCTGTCCATTAATTTTCATTATTATAAATAATAAATGCTCAAAACTGTGTGCTTTTGATAGCTACGTTAGCCCCTTTGGCTGGAGAAGATGTGGTTTAATCAGGGATTTCTCACATATTTTTTGGGACTGTCCTAACCTAGAGTTTACTGGGACAAAATTCAGAAGGAAATACAAGAAATTTTTGACTTGAATACACCATTTGAACCGCACCAGAAAATGCTAGGGAATGTATGTTTAGAGGGATTGAGTAAAAAAAACTTTATACAGGGTGACACAAAAAAACGGGAACTTTTTAACAATCCAATAAAATCAAGAGTGATGGAAGAAAAATATTTTATTCATAGTAATCGAAAACTTAAAACATGCCATTTAAGAAACAATGATGGAATTTTCATTTTTTAAAAATTACTTCCTGTAGATGGCGTCCTCCTGTACGAATACATTCTTGAAATCTGCTGTTGAGATTCCTCATTGACCGCTGCAACATCTCAGCTGGGATACTGTGAATTTCATCCTGAATTCTCTGTTTTAACTCATCCAGAGTTCTTGGTCCAGTCGTGTACACTTTACTCTTGAGATAGCCCCACAAGAAAAAATCACAAACGGACAAATCTGGCGATCTAGGGGGCCAGGGAACGTTACCAAATCTTGAGATCACACGGTTACCGAACAATTCTCACACAGCCGCCAATGGTTACTAAAATGGGGGTGTGTTTACTTGCTCAAGGTCACTGTCTCGCAGTGCTGCCACTTGCTCGTGTCTGCCAATACGCACTTCAAAAATTCCCGTTTTTTTGGGTCACCCTGTAATTTTTAAAAAATGAAAATTCCATCATTGTTTCTTAAATGGCATGTTTTAAGGTTTCAATTACTATGAATAAAATATTTTTCTTCCATCACTCTTGGTTTTATTGGATTGTTAAAAAGTTCCTGTTTTTTTTGTGTCACCCTGTATATGCTTAGAGTTCTTGTATGACTAGCTCATAAACTGGCTTAAACCCCACCCACCCACTGTGGACCAGTGGATCCAAAGACTGAGAGCTTTAGATTGTATGGAAAATAAAACTGCAAACCTGCAACTCCAAATGGATATTTACTTGGAAAGCTGGTCTCCTGTTAAGTCCTATCTGGCAAAAAATAAATAAATAAATAAAAAAAATTATATATATGTATATATATATATATATATATATATATATATATATATATATATATTGCTGACCTGTGGAAGGGTGTTTTTGGTTTATTTTTTCTTTCCCTCTGTATTCTTTTTCTGCATGTGTGTATGAGTAGAAAAAAACGTGTAAAAGACAACAAGAATTGTTCAATATGTATGAGACTGAACTGTATGTCAAGGAATTAGTTCTAATACTGTAAAACAAACAAAAAAACCAAAAAAAAAACGAACAGTGTTTTAATAAAGAAAAAAAGTGGACTTGAAATTTTTAGCATATTTTTTATCAGAAACATCTGTAAATGTCCACAGTGAAACATTTTGAGATTGCAGAAATAAACTTACAACTATTTTACATCTGCTAAAACATGTTTTTGGTCTTAAACATTCAGGATCCATATTATGGCTTCATATATTTTTTGGTATTTCCAGGCTGTAAACAAAATTTTGACTTAAGTGTGATGAAACATGTCATTACTGATAAAACACATTTTAATGCACACATTTTCACCTATTTTACAGGTGAAAACTGCTTTAACTTGCCGCTTTCTGTTTAAACTCTTTTCAATCTGGTGTTTTGAATGTACTTCTTTGATTTTAATGTCTTGCTTTACTCTATTTGAATTTTCAAACATGTTCTATACATGAAATCACCTGGTATTACAAAAATGTCATCATTAAAATTAAGTTACAATTTTAATATATGATTTTAATACAATTAATGTCTTTCTTTTATTCTGTGAATGCATTTTAAAATCAGGTTTTATCTGATGATTTTAATGTCTTTTTTCCCCTTTTCTTATTTTAATGTAATTTCAAAATCTTGCTTTTTTTTTTTTTTTTCCTTCTGTGATTTTTTTTATGCCTTTGAAAAGCACTTTGAGTTACCCTGTGTGTGAATAGTGTTATACAAATAAACTTGCCTTCCTTTAAAATCTTATCTAGCCTTTACAGCATCGTGATAAAACAGAATCAAACAGAACAAACAGAATGACTACATTAGGAAATGAAAAGGAAAAAAAAAAGAAAAATTAAAGCCAATAATCTGAGGTGAGCGGTCCACCTGTCCTTCAGTCACTCAGTCTGTGACAGGTTTAACTAAAGCTGTTATATCACTCTACTCGGAAACACAGGGGCAGCGATTTAGCCTCATAAAACCACTGCTGCAATCGGTTAATTTGTTTGTTGGTTTAAATCCACAATAATGCACTAAACGCCACAGTGACACAACAACACAGGCTGCAGAAAACACCCCCATTTGTCTGTGAATTCTTGTAGATTTAGGAGGCTTTAGGGGTTTCAGCTCCCAGTGGGAAAAGACTGAAGACGAGGAGAAAGAACGGCAAAAATATTCTAAACAGAGTGTAGCGGACCTGTTTAGCACATGCGGGTCACTTCAGCGTCGCATTCAGTTCATACCCAAAACTGATAGAAGGAACATTTAACCCTTTCATGCATGAATTATGACAACCTTAGTAAAGATGTTTTCTTGAGTGTTTTTATTCCTCCTTACACATGAAAAAAAAAAAAAAATAATGTGATCAATTTTTTTTTTTTTTTTCATGGAGTTACAAAAATGTCCATGCATTTAATTGCTGAAGTAAAGAAATGTGTGTTTAAAACCCAATGTCAGAAAGTATGGAAGAGGATTAAAGCCACTGGAAAAAAATAATAATAATAATAAAATAAAATAAAATAAAATAAGGTCCAATATATATTTTTTATTATCATGAGAAAAAAGTCAGAATACTGAGATTAAAGTCATCATTCTGAGGAAAAAAAAAAGACAGAATTATGATCTTAACGTCAGATTTGGGAGTTTAAAGTCAGAATTCTGAGATTAAAGTCAGAATTCTGAGATTAAAGTCATCATTCTGAGGAAAAAAAAGACAGAATTATGAGTTTAAAGTCACATTTATGAGTTTAAAGTTTCAATTCTGAGATTAAAGTCATCATTCTGAGGGAAAAAACTCAGAATTCTGAGTTTTTTCTCAGAATAACAATTTAAAAATATATATTGGACCTTATTTTTTTTCCAGTGGCCCTAGTCCTCTTTTGTAAGAGGGTGATATGAGAACAACGAAATAAAGATTTTTAATGCTGCTAATGTGATGCTTTCTTGCAGTTTAACATATTCTAATGCTAATTATTATTCACTTCATGGAGATAATATGCAAAAAAAACCCAAAAAAAACAAAAAAAAAACCCTTTATCTAACAAATAAGTGGTTTACACGTGAACATGTTAGTGCAGATCAGGTTTATGTAGTTACAGTATCAGTTACATCAGTGACAGTAATGGTCTGAATGTCAGTGTATTATTATGGGATAGTGCGTAAGCGTCCACTGTGTTGGCTGATATGGAACTAAAACAACAAAATCCATGAATATACAACACAAACAGCTGTAACTGTCCACTGGAGTGACCACTATGCATGAAAGGGTTAATGTGCAATATGAATGAGCACACACACACACACACACACACACACACACACACACACAAAAAAAGGGATTTAATCAAATAATCCGAATTATGCATTAACCCATAAAGACCCAAACATCCACTGGCGACCAAAATCATCTACCAATATATAATATTTAATAACTTCTGAGCCATTAAACCAATCAATACATGTAAATAATTGGTGTAAAATTCAGTTTTTCATCTTTTCGTGTTCATCAGATATGACCCATTTGGACGTTCAGAGGCTCCGTAGTTACCATGGAAACACTGTCATCTTCTACAACATTAATTCACCAGTAAAACCAAAGGAATTTGAAAAATGACAGTGGATGGACACACTGGGTTTAATGTTTAGCTAATGATAAATCTTGTTGAAAAAGTCACATTAGTCGCTTTTCCATCGACCCTAAAATTACACGAATATAACTTGTGCATAAAAATGTGCCTAATGGAAAAACGACAACTTCGCCAAAACTCTTGTTTTTTAATTAAAAGTTTTGCGCTGGCAAGAGGTGCTTTTTTAGGCGTAGTAAAATTGGTATATCATGCAAAACTCCAATGGAAAGACCTTTTTCCACAGCTAGTCATGTAAAAAAAAAAAAAAAAAAAAAAAAGGATGTTGACGGATGTTGCAACAAGTGAAGAAGAAAAGTTTTAAAAGAAATATGGTGCGGTGTGTGTGGGCACACCAGGAAATGGAATCATTTTTTTAAATTTAGTACGAGATAGAGGGATAATATATAATAATAATGAATATATCTGTAAATTAACAGTATTTACATTTGTCGCAATGTTATGGAATGACTTCTTGTGTTATCTTGGAACAAATCGTCGCATTTGTGATTTAATGGAAAAACCAACATTACACACTTCTGTTTTTTCAACATTTATTAAATATCAGTAAAGTTTTGCTCAGACATCCAATGGAAAAGCAAATATATTCTTCATTGTTCTGTTTCTGATATTATGACAATTAACTTTAATCTGAGCTTTTATGAACATCTACATGATCAGTGAATGAAATATGGAAAATACCTGATTTTTATTGAAAAAATGCAAAGACTGAGTATAATATTATAATAATGTTGATAAATCACTTAAAAAAAGTTAAATAGAGAGTAAAATTCATTTAGGAACTGCTGCATAAGTAGCACTGGGTCTTTATGGGTTAAGACCTGCTGTCTGAACGTCGCCTAAAATTTGACGAGGAGAGACATTTTTTCCATACTTGATTAAGACTTTCACACAAAATTCCAGACTTTTTAAGGTCTAGAGAACAAGACCTGCATAAGCACCCTGTGTGTGGACACGCTTCTTGAGAGAATGTTTAACAGAAAAGACATTGATTGTTTTGGTCTCTGTGTGGACAAGGCCCAGGTCCAACATGATTACACCATTCAGAGTTTTTTCTTACCGTCACGCAGGCCTTTCCCATGAGGAACCGAAGCCCTGAAGCCTGTTAAACTCACTGGAGTTCAGTGATGAAAAGAGACATTCTGCAGCCACTGCTGTTGTGTTTATGGAGTGTTTTAATCTGTTATTTCAGATGCAAATTAACCAAACGAGGCAACAGTTTTAAGAAGTAAAACTGATGGATTTTTGTGAGTCCAGTGTTTTTGAATCGAGTGATTTAACAAGTTCAGTTTGACCTGTTGAAATATGAGCAGTGTTTGGCAGATTCTGCCTGAAGGACAGATGGACTGAACACCTGATTAGAGGCTTCATCCTTTAAGTACAAGAAAATGGTGAGTTCATCTGTTTTCACCTAAAATATGCAGATTTTAATACATGGGTGCTTCTATGAAACTGGTCCTAAAAACAGGACGAGGGGCTAAAAATTCAAACCAGATGCAGACTAATGTTATGAAGCAAGTTTGGAAGCACTTTGGGTCTATTTTAAAAATAAATACTTATTGAGATAAAAGAGAAACTATTTTTCAGATAAAACACATTTTTTATGTTATTTTACATTATATTTAATACAAAAATCTGCATGTAACACAACAAAAAGGACACGAATATTACATGCTACTGTTTTTTTGAGTATCTCTTTATTTTCTCACAGGTACATTTTGGGAATTGAACTAATTATCCATGGCAGAGTGTTTCACAAAAATGACTGCTGTTGCAAAATCATTTGCGATTTATTTGCGTTTAACTGGGCAGATTCTGCATGTAACACAAGTGGACACAATGGGTTACACAAAAAACTTTAGATTAGATTAGAAAAACCACTAGGATCATCACATTTAACACAGTGTCTTTATTTATAGTCTATATAAGACCATTTACAGCCATGTTTTCCGATAAAATCCACAGGTAGCTTTAATGTCCCAACTATGGTCCTATTTTTGGCCCCAATATTTTATTAAAAATTCATTCATTTTGGGGTGGCTCAGAGCAAGAGTACAATTTTTTTTTGCATTTATCTGAGGTCATCATTAGGTACATCCTGGGGTGAAATATGTCTACATTTCTCTTTTATTATTGGGTCTAAAAAAAGTGAAAAAATGAACCCAGTTTCATAGAAGCACTCGTATTTGTCTATTTTTTCCATGTATTCTCACCAGCATTGATGCATTTCATTTCATCATTTTAGTCTTTAGTATCACATTAAACACTTTCACTCCATCTCTTCATTTCTACATCTGTTGTACTCGAGGAATCTGTGTTTGGCTGCTTCTGCTTGAATGCACTGTGTACACAGCTCAGCCGGATGTTTGACTATTTAGGGAAGCATACGATCGAGCCCTGCATGTCTTAACCTCAAACAATTTAGGATTATTCTTGCCTCTGGTTCAGTTTGTGGCCTGTGTTTGGCTCCTACCTAGTATTCCTTGCAGATTTTGTTCGATACATTTGACCTCAGTGGTATTTTTATGATTATTGGTTGTGATTTTATTGATTCTTCAGCTTTGATCTGGTAAATCCTAATGTTATAAACAGTAACTTTTCACATTCTGCTCTTACTGAAGCAAATACACAGAGTACACTTACATACCACACCTCCTAACCAGTGTTGTGCAAGTTAATTCCAAACTGTAATCCATTACAGATTACTTGTTACTGTGCTTTAAAGGAGTCACATTTTGCCAAACCCACTGTTATTAGTCTTTGGTTCATTTATTTGTGTATTTGGACACTAATAGTTCCAAAAGTTTAAATTTGAACCCTCCAGGTGCAGCAAAGGTATCGTTATGTTCATTCCGGCAAAAAACGATTGGATTTTTAATTCCTGCTTAATTTGTTATATCTATAACTAGTTACGTCATGATATTTTCACATATAAGGTCAAGACTTCCGACGAACATTTCTCTGAGTACGACATAATTGTTTATCAGCAGCAACGGTTGTAGTAAAAACTGAAAATATGTCCAAACGTTGAGCTGACAGGGAAATGTTTTAAAATGCCTAATTCCATTTAAAAAAGAAAAACTCCATACAGTACTTCCTTACATTACAATATTACTGTCTCAGAATTGTAATGTGTTACATGACTCCTGTATTACTTCAGAGTTACATACAGACTCTTGTCATAAATGCCCCCCCCCCCCCCCAATACAACTGATAGGTGAGCCTTTGGATGCATACATTTGCACCCCGAAGTACATGTGTGCGGATATTTCAGAATTTTGTTGTGACGTGCATTGTGGGAAGTGGAGCTCCAGCCGTTTCCACGTTGTGTTTGTCGCAGCCATATGATATCATATGGGTGCACTGCTGCTGCCGCTGCCAGGCGGCTGCACGAACCTCCGCTTCCCACAATGCACGACAAAATTCCGAAGATGCCTGAGTTAACTACTGGCTCTGTTTGTAAACAAATGGTTTGTTTATGGTGGAGTACACTTTGAAACTGTTCACCGTGAGGGAAGAGATTCAGGTGAGTAATCATGGAAAGACTTGGGATTCATGATACTTAGGCTAGGACTGGGGTTTGACCGATCTGATGAAAAACTGGTGACAAAAGTCTACCGCAGCTTTAACCTCCTAAGACCCAGCTATGGGTTTTCTGTCCAAGAGTTTCACAACTTTAATAATAATAATAATAATAATAATAATAATAATAATAATAATAATAATGGATTGGATTTTATATTGCGCTTTTCTAGACATCCAAAGTGCTTTACATTATTGATCCATGATTCATTCGCTCTCACATTCTCCCTCTGGTGGTGGTAAACTACATTTGTATCCACAGTTGCCCTGGGGCAGACTGACAGAAGCGTGGCTGCCAATTTGCGCCTACGGCCCCTCCGACCACCACCAAACATTCATACACATTCATACACCAGTGTGAGTGGCACTGGAGGCAAGGAGGGTGAAGTGTCTTGCCCAAGGACACAACAGACTGACTAGGATTGAGTGGGATTCAAACCGCCAACCCTTCGGTTATTGGACAACCCGCTCTACCACCTGAGCCATGGTCATGTATTTTATACAAAAAAAAAAAAAAAAAAAAAAAAACAGAAAAGAAAAGAAAACTGTCCACCACAAAGGACATTCCATAAAAATTTTAAAAACTGCATCTGAAAAACCGGTTGCATCATGATGTTTCCAATATAGGCACTTATTTAATAAAAAACAAAAAAAACGCTTGTACTTTGCTGACATTTCCTGGGTCTTAGGAGGTTATAGTCTCACAGTCTTCTTGTTTTATTTTTTACATTTGAGAAATTAAATTATGGGCGAAAAGTGTGTTGTAACGCAAGCACTAACGAACATGTACCGAGTAAAATATTACTGAAATTGATTAGTAATGCCTTACACTACTATGTTACAGCAAAAAGTAGCCTGTTACTGTAATGCATTACTTTTGTAGCGTGTTACTCCCTACACTGGTTATAAATAGTAACTTTCCACATTGTGTCCTAATTGGAGCAAATACAACGTCTGAGTACACTTCCACGCCATGTCCTCCACATGCCTCCTAACCACCTCCACCTCCCTCTCCTTGTGTTTCCGAGGCTCTGATTGTAGAAGTGGAGACAGGTGTGTGGAGTCAGGCCACCAGCTGCCGTTCTCCACCACTCAACTCTGCCATAAATACCCAGTTCCAACTCCGCCACTCCACTGGATCGTAGACTCAGCTTCACACTTGGTTCCAGCTGTATCTGTTTCCAGTGCTGTCTACATTTAGCCCGTTAGCACTAATTCCTGTCTTTCTTCTGCCTGGACACCTGCAGCCGTTCTCCACCTGCTTCAACCACAGACCCTTACTCACCTCTTCCACGCTATCTGCCCCCCTCCCCGTCTTCAGAACCCTCCCCCTCCCCTGGCTCGGTTGAATCAGCTCCTCCTGTTCTGTTCTGCCTACGCCTCCCAGCCGTCTCCAGAATGCTTCAGCCCAGATTCAGCTCTCGGTTCTGGGCAGACTCCCCATTCTCCAGCCTCTGTGTCCTGCACTTTGGCTGCGTTCATACTGCAGACAGCGGTGGACCAAATCTGAACGTTTCACACATGTGACTCATACTGGATTTTTATTTTTTCATTAAAAAACGTGGAAAAAGCACAAAAAGGCTATGTTCACACTGCAGGTCGAAATACTCACATTCAGATTTTTTGTGGTTAACTAAAACATTTTTGCATGGCTTTTCATATGCAGTGCTTCTTCTGTGGTAGTCCCCAAATGATTTTTTCTATCCATTTAATCATTCTTAATTAATTTATCACCGTTTATTACAATATTATCCTCTGTATTTTGTGTTTTTTCAGTGTAATTCATGTATTTTCCTATATTTAATTTTCTGGTCATGTAGATGTTCATAAAAGCTCAGACTGAAGTTGTTTTTTGTTTTTCTTTTAACATAAAGAAAACTGGAGAAAAAGTGACTTTTTCAACAAAATATATTATTACTTGAGCATAAAACAAGTGTCTCCACTGTCATTGATCCAACTCCATGGGTTTTACTGGTGAATCAATGTTGCAGAAGATGACGGTGTTTCCACGGTAACTACGGAGCCTCTGAACGTCCAAATGGGTCATATCTGATGACCATGGAAAGATGACAAACTGCATTTTTTAACAATTATTTACATGTATTGATAGGATTAGTGGATCAATAGGTATTAAACAGTTTAGATCAGTAGATGGTTTTATAATATTATAGCTGTTTCTTTCGTATCTGACTAGAAAATCCACATTTTTGCAGAACTTTGGACCAAATCACTGCAGTATTTTGGCCATGGCTGATGGAGTAAACACTAGTAGTTTTCCTTAACTGGCCCGTACATCTGTGACTGCTGCAGTGTTTTCATTAATTACCCAGTCTGTGGCCGCCTAATTCGTCTGGCTGGAGATTTATAATGAACCAAAACTGTTTTTTACACTCTAATGTAACTCTGAAGCATCTGTGTAAATAAGACTCAGTGCACAGTGGAGTTCATAAGTAGGACCAGAGACTCACAGATTTAAATCATTCGTTGTCCTTTTGTCAATTATTTATTCATCAGTGGCAAAATAAAACATTCCACAACCTCTGCAATTTAATATGGACTAAGAAGATATAGAGTCACTTTATATGGATGTAAATAAACATGTCAGCCTTACAGCATTAATGCAACCAGGTCAAAGTGCAACACTGTAAGATTCTGCAACACACCGATACTCCAGCAATGGAAAAAAGGCAACTTATGAATGAAATTTTGGATAGTGCTGCTATTGATGATGCAATGTGCACAATCTCTTATAATGAATTAAGACTGCACAATGGCTTCTTCATAGTACTTGCATGTATTTACTTAAAAGTAAGGTGTGGAATTACATCTTCATATTCCTTTTGTCATTTTTATGCAAAAAAATTGTGTTTCACCACAGACCGAGATGGTTGAAGGAACTGTGGCATCACTCCTTGGTTTCTTAACTGACATTTTGACCATTGCCTTGTTGGATTGTTGGAGCTAAAGTTGACCATATTTTGACAAAAGGGACAGAAATTTGGGACCCCCGGGTATTGGAGTGAGCTAAAGCTAAATGCTAGCTTACTGACTTTGTAAAACTGGTAAATTTCATCAAGAGCTGTGTGACAAAATCATTTCACAGTCCTGTTAGTGGAATCTATGGTGGCCGACAAGGGCCAAACACATTGCAACAGCCCAATGCGTCTCAGTTAAGAGAAAACAGCTGCAAGTACAGAACAAGGTTATTATTGTTAATGAAAACTAACGAAATGACGAAAACTAGAATTGTAAAAACAATAAAAACTATAATTAAAAGAAAAAAATTATAACGAACTGAAATTGTACTGTGTGCTTATAAAACTAACTAAAATGGATAAAAGTTATGGATAAAATTCCCTTAGTTTTCGTCTTTGTCAATGTCAGATTGATACGAAATTGATTTATTTCGCTCTAGCAATTTTAGCTAACGGCACCATACGGCACTTGATGGTCCGTCACCTCTCATCACTTGTGGTTTAGAGTCATCTTCTCATCCCCACTCTACCTGGAAACATGGAGACTAAAGTTGGGAGAAAGCAGCAGAGTCCTGTCTGGGATTTATTTGAATACAACAGAGAAGAAGAGAAAAGATATGAAAAAACTAAAACTAAACTAAAACTAAGCATTTAGAAAAAAATGAAAACTAATAAAAACTAGCAAATCTGCTCTAAAAACGAATTAAAACTAACTGAATTCGAGAAAAAAAAGTCAAACTAAATAAAACTAAACTATAATGAAAAATCCAAAACTATTAGAACCTTGGTACAGAAACAACGTAAATTCACAAACTCAAACACAAGTCTAAGCGCGGTACAAAAAGAGGAAAAATGCACTGCAATAAACAAAAAACAAATGCATAATCATCAAATGCTCTGCAAATAAATAAAGATGCAAACCAAGAAACATCCGTTTTAATTCCTGCTTAATTTGTTACGTCTATAACTAGCTACGTCATGACATTTGCACAAATAAGGTCAAGCCTTCCGACAAACATTTCTCTGAGTATGACAACTGTTTATCAGCAGCAGTGGTTTAGTAAAAACTGAAAATATGTTCAAACTTCAAGCTGATTACCTAAAATGTTCAGTTGTTGGTTGAGCGGCACAGAGCAGCACAGACAACAACCTGGAGGGGGGCGGGGCATGAAGTAGCTCATTTGCATTAAAGGGCCAGCGCTCAAATGACCTTTCTGGTGTCGTTAGTCAGAAATAGGGTGAAGATGACCTGTGGAGTTGAATTAATGAAGAATTTAGACCTAAGCAGAGCATTTACAGTTTATGTAGACCACAGGGAAATGTTTGAAAATGCATAATTCCATTTAAAAAAAGAAAAAATATCACTCCTTTAAATCTGCATCCCTTGTTGTTTCCTGTAAATGCCCTTGAGCTAAATTCGGACGTAGCGTTTCATGTGTTTAATCACAAAACTCAGTGTGTGTGGTGGTGTCAGAAGTTGGTCTATTGTGGGCTCATTAGGGACAAGCGGGGCTTAACTTTGGGGATTTTATCGACGTCTGGCAACCTCCACCGTGCCGTTGTGTTTAACCGAGTGCCAACAGAACAATCAATACTTTGATTGGAGAATTATGGAAACCGATTTTCACAGTGTACTTTTAGACTACCAATTCAGTTACGGAACATATGCCAATAATGAAAATTGGGAAGGATTTTGACACTAGACAAAACCTGTATAACAATACCGAACATGTCAGAAAATCTTTATATTGACGTCTCAGAAAAGTGGAAGAAGTGTTGGTTTTCAATCCAGTTTTCATACGAGAGCCTGGTGGTTTAACTATTTGTCTTAGTAAACACTTTTCTCTCTCTTCTCTTTTGTACGTCGGCTCAATTCTCTGTTAAAGCTTTGTTATACTTATGAATGCGAGATAAAAAAGCGGGAGCTCAGATGATGCTGTGATAATAAGACACATACAGGAGGTGATTTAAGGTGGATGACGACTAGTCTGGTAACTTCACCTGTATTTGTCATTGTGACCTGGGTGCACCGAGCTGCTTTCACACCTGTGCTCGACAAAATAAAATGTCACCGTTAATAAGTCAAGGTCTGGATTTGTGCCGTTATCACTGGGGAGATATCTCCTTTTACAGATAACAGGACAAAATCTTTATGCCTTTTCTGTGTACCACTGTGGAATATGGTTTTCACTTGAGTTTGGACTGAACTGCATTTGCACTTTTGGCATAGACCAAAAAATATCTTCTAAAGCAGTGTTTCCCAACCAGTGTGCCATGAGAAATCATGAGGTGTGCCGTGGAAGATGATCCAATTTCACCTGATTAGTACTCTAAGCGAACAGCGTGATATACACCACAAACAAAAGTTAAGGATATTTTTTTTTGGTCATTTTTGCCATTTGTAAATGAAACTATGTCTGGTCATTAAAAAAAGTGTTTCAATTCAATTCACACACAAAAAAGTCAAAAGCGCTATGCAAGAATCCCAACTGAAAAAAAAAGCTCAAAAATTAAAAATATCCTTAACTTTTTTGTTTGTAGTGTAGATATGTATGACTAAATGCACCAATGATCCACTCTACAACAACAACAGTTTCCTTTTGCAAAGTGAAAATGAAAGTGAACCGGCCCCAGTGTGGTGAGTTCTGTTGATAAAGCCCCCGTCAATAGTGATGCACGGATCAGCAGGAACCGCAGGACCGCGGGTTGGGGCATGGGGTATATGCCTCTATTATACGGATCTCAGTCCATTCTGAGTTCCATCCGAGGGGTCACTGATGTACCCTTCTCAACTTTCTCATTCCTAATGTCCTGCATCTTTTTTCAATTCCTGCAAGAATATCAGCTGTGTGTTCAACTAAACAGGCCCAGGTTTCACACCGAGTAAATTGAGACTAGATTTGCAATATATTTCAATAAATATACTAGGGATGCACCGATACCGATACGAGTATCAGCATCGCTCCGATACTCAGTGTGTGTACTCGTACTCATAAAAGACATCCGATACAAATGCACCGATACCACTTACGGCCGTGTGACATTCCCAGTTCAGTGCAGCAGGTACGAGAGGAGGAATAATGTGTGAGGAGTGTGAAGAGTGGTGGAGATTTTTCAAAATAAATGATGGTGAGAAAAGTAACCTGACTGCAAGTAACATTAAAGACACAGATACGGATGCAGCGTTCTGTCCGTCCTCTGCGTACATTCCATCTGTTTTCCAGGTGCTGGTGGATGCGTAAACAGAATGAGAATACCAGCAGGTGTACGGAGCGGTGCGGACCACCGCCAACAGAAGTGAAAACAAAACTTATCGCTCATTTCTCTTTTCTCTTCCTGCTGAAGCTAAACCTTTAAACCTTACCAGTGAAAACGCTGCAATATTAGTATCACATTAGTGTTACCTCTGTCATCTCCATGTTTGTTATTACTGACTTTCTTCTTCTTCTTCTCAAAAAACTTTACTCTTCTTGGTGGTATTTGTCCAGTATGGTTAATTCAGAGCGGCGCCCCCTGGTGGATTAATTGACAACGCTCATTCCAACACATTAAATGTCAGTAGCAGCACTTTGTTCCAGTCAAACTAATGACAACGACAATAAAGCACATTTACAAAAGGAACTAAGAACTGGAATGGGATATTAAGTACTCGTATCAGTACTCGGTATCGGCAAGTACTCAAATGTAAGTACTTGTACTTGTACTTGGTCTGGAAAAAAGTGGTATCGGTGCATCCCTAAAATATACTTTTTGTGACATTTATGTTTGGTGGTGTGCCTTGTGACTTTTCTGATGTAAAATATGTGCCGCAGATCAAAAGGTTGGGAAACACCGTTCTAAAATGAGCAATGCCATTCAAATAAAAATACAGTATGGAGCAAAAGTCCCGGTCCAACATCAGCTTTGTTGGTTCAAATAAAGTTCTAATGATCACACATATGCTTTTCACAGTCTCTGTAGGTAAATATTTCTGCCATTATTTTGACATTAAACATTAAAAAACTTCAAAAATGCTGTTGATTTTTGTCAGAACAGCCAAACTGCATTGACCCTGATTCCCTTTTTGGAAGGAATAAAAAGGGAAAACATCCAAGGGTTGAGTGCTTTTCACATATACTGTATATTCATGCTAAACATATGGGAAAAGAGTTGGCAACGATGCAGCAAATACATCAGTAGTGTCCTGTACAACAACAAAACCTGTGTCTATAGTCATTTCTGGGTTGATTTTGTTGTACCAGAGCATTCTGAATATCCTTTAATCTGTAAGCTGGATGCATTTTGATAAAGTTCTTCTGTTCTTTAGGGGGTGATTCATCAATTAAAAAAGTTCAATGCAACCAACATTACTCTTCCACACAAACACTGACTTGAATATTTATGCAATTACTTCCACATTAAACATTAACCCTTAAAGACCCAAACAGCCACTGGTGACCAAAACCATCTACTGATCTAAACTGTTTAATACCTGTCGATCCAGTAATCCTATCAACCCATGTAAATAATTGGTGTAAAATGCAGTTCATCATCTTTTCATGGTCATCAGATATGACCCATTTGGATATTCAGAGGCTCCGTAGTTACCATGGAAACACAATTCATCTTCTACAACACTGATTCACCGGTAAAACCCATGGAGTTGGATTAATGACAGTGTATGGAGACATGGGGTAAATGTTCAGTTCATGAAGGATTTTACTGAAAAAGTAACTATTTCTTCAGTTTTCTCTGTTTTAGATCCAATAACCTGTGAATTTATTCTGAGCTTTAATTAACATCGTCATGATCAGTGAATTAAATATAGGAAAATACATGATTTTCACTGAAAAAACTCAAACTAAAGAGGATAATATTACAATAAATGGGGACAAATCACTTAAGAAAAGTTCAATATAGAAAAAAAAAAATAAAAAAATTGGGAATTGCAACAAAAGTAGCACCGGGTCATTATGGGTTAAACACTACTTACTAAACTGCATTAATCCTGATTCCATTTTTGGAAGGAATAAAAAGGGAAAACATCCAAGGGTTGAGTGCTTTTCACATATACTGTAAATTCATGCTAAACATATGGGAAAACACTTGGCAGCTATGCAACAAATACATCAGCAGTGTCCTCTACCTGTGTCTATAGTCATTTCCGGGTTGATTTTGTTGTACCAGAGCATTCTGAATATACTTTAATCTGTAAGCTGGATGCATTTTGATAAAGTTCTTCTGTTCTTTAGGGGATGATTCATCAATTAAAAAAGTTCAATGCAACCAACATTAGTCTTCCAAACAAACACTGACTTGAAGAGGGTGAATATTTATGCAATTACTTCGACATTAAACATTAAAAAAACTGCAAAACTTTGTTGATTTTTGTGAAAACAGCCAAATTGCATTAACCGCGATTCCATTTTTGGAAGGAATAAAAAGGGAAAACATCCAAGGGTTGAGTGCTTTTCACATATACTGTAAATTCATGCTAAACATATGGGAAAACACTTGGCAGCCAAGCAACAAATCCATCAGCAGTGTCCTCTACCTGTGTCTATAGTCATTTCTGGGTTGATTTTGTTGTACCAGAGCATTCTGAATATACTTTAATCTGTAAGCTGGATGCATTTTGATAAAGTTCTTCTGGTTGTTTGCCAGTGTTCTTTAGGGGGTAATTCATCAATTAAAAAAGTTAAATGCAACCCACATTACTCTTCCACACAAACACAGAGGCCCACTGCCCATCACCAGCACATCCCTAAATCAATAAGAGCAAGCGAACAGCAGTGAGCAAATGAAATCCAAAGACCCTGCGCTCCTCTTGTTCCCACATCCATCACAATGAACGGGTAGCCAGCAGGGTGGAGCCAGAGGACCCATCCGTCTTCCCTATGGTGTTCTTACAAAGTGACACCCTGTTGGTCATGGCCTTAGTCGTCCTCCGAACATGGCGTTGAACATACAGCTCAACCAGCGCCACTGCTGGTGTTTTCAGCTGAGACGCACACCTCTGCATGCTGACCACTTCTAACTACAACCAAATGACACACATTAAGGCAGTGTTTTTCAACCTCGGGGTCGGGACCCTACGTGGGGTCGCCTGGAATTCAAATGGGGTCGGCTGAAAGTTATAGTAATTGATAAAAATAAAAACTTACAACTAAAAATATCTGGTGAGTTGACCGAGACAATCCCAATCCATAACAGACATGACAAACTGTGAAGCTGAAACTGAAGCACTGTGGTTCTGTTTATCTTTCAAATGTTCATTGTGGTCAGTTTCAGATGCTGCAGCTCTGTCATAATTCATAGTAGGGATGTAACGATTACCCGGATAACGATAAACCGCAGTAAAATTCCTGACGGTTAGTATTACCGTTTAAATTCTAATTATCATGATAACCGTGTTTGATTATCGCACTATGAAAACTAATGGTACTGCTTATTTCCTGGAGAGGCATCTATCTATCTATCTGTCTATCTATCTTGTAAGTCTGCTTCCATCTTATTTGCCGTTCAGAATTCAAGATTCAGTATTTTTATTTGTCACGTGGATGTACAGTTACACTCAGTGAAATGAAGTTGCAACAAGCCCCCCTGTGCAACCTGTGCTTAGCATTGAAGGTAAAATACAGTGGTCCCTCATTTATCGTGGGGGTTACATTCTAAAAACTAGAAGCACTCGGAGAGCGCAGACCTCCGCCAAGGCTGATCAGTGGCCCCCCCCGTGGGCCCCCCCACGCCAAGGAGGTTATGTTTTTGCCAGGGTTGTTTGTTTGTTTGTCTGTCTGTTTGTCTGTCCGTTAGTGTGCAACATAACTCAAAAAGTTATGGACAGATTTGATGAAATTTCTGGTCTGCCCCCCCCCCGTGGGCCCCCCCACCCCCGATCACACCAAAATTTAATCATTTCTTCCTTATCCCATTTCCAACAAACCCTGAAAATTTCATCAAAATCTGTCCATAACTTTTTGAGTTATGTTGCACACTAACGGACAGACAAACAGACAGACAGAAACAAACAAACAAACCCTGGCAAAAACATAACCTCCTTGGCGGAGGTAATAACCTGCAATAGGTGAAATCCGCGGAGTAGTCACCTTTATTTTTTTACAATTATTATATATGTTTTAAGGCTGTAAAACCCCTCACCACACACATTACACACTTTTCTCAGACAGGTTTTAATATTTTCTCACATTTCTCTCTTGTTTAAACACTCTCAAAGTTCAAACCTTCGTAGATTAAAAAAATAAATAAATAAGTACAGTATAATAGAATGAAACCAAAGATCAAAACCTGTTTTCAGGCCCATTTCATTTATCTATCTATGAAAAAGAAACTCAAACAACTCAAACTTGATCTGGAAAATGCTCAAACAGTGTCCACAAGTGTATTTTTGACTGTTTACATGTTAACATTTAAATGTTTCTGCCAACAGAAAGTACATTGTGGCTATTATTTATTTTATTTATTTATTTATTCATTTATTATATTTGTTTTTCCAAATACAACTTGGTTAAATTATTTCAGTGTGTATAAGTACTTTTTGAACATTTTGATCACAATTTCAACAATAATAATAATGACAACCGTAATAATTTTGGTCACAATAACGGTGATATGACATTTTCATATCGTTACATCCCTAATTCATAGTTTGAGTTCTTGTTTGTTCAGTATTAATTGTCAGCCTTGTAAATCCAAGCTGGACTGACTGTACATATCCTGACCAACGAAAATAAAATTCTCCCTTTGTGCAGTAATCGTCACCTGGCTTTTCTGCCTCCATCCAGAATAATGTACATCCGGGGTGTCAAACTCCAGTCCTCGAGGACCGGTATCCTACATGTTTTAGATGTTTCCCTCTTCCACCACACCTGGTTCAATTAATGATCAGCTCATCATCATGCTCTGCAGAAGCCTGATAATGATGTAATGGTTTCCAGGTGTGATGGAAGAGGGAAATATCTAAAACATGCAGGATACTGGCCCTCGAGGACCAGAGTTTGACACCCCTGATGTACATTATACAGACCAGGGGTGTCAAACACATTTTAGTTCAGGGGCCACATACAACCTATTATGATCTAAAGTGGGCAGGACCAGTAAAATTATATAAATAGTAATAATAATTTGTGAGTGAAAAAAGTAAAATTCCGTAATGAAAATGTTTACATCTATGAATTGTACTTAAACATAACATGGAGAAATATGAACAACCTGAAAATTCGGAAGTAATATAAGTGCCATGTTAACAATATTACGCCTTAGTTTATCATTTATGCATGTGAATCACAACTTACAGATCACAGTGGATCTACAAATACACCAAACATTAAATAACAGGCAGAATATTATTAAAATTCCACATACTTCTCTTAAGAGATTTCAGGTTATTCACATGTTTTAAATAAAAGGCTAGTCTGTAAATGTAAACATTTTTATGTAATTTAACTTTTTTTTTTTTACACTAAAACAATGAGAAACATTTTCAGTTTTCATTATTTATAGGTTATTACAATAGTATTTTCCTAGTCTGATCCACTTTAGATTGAATTGACCTAAAATGATTGTCAGTATCTTCAGTGTCATTTTTGCTTTTCACAAATTCATCCCAGGGGCCGGATTGAACCCTTTGGCGGGCCGGATTTGGCCCCGGGCCGCATGTTTGACACCTGTGATATAGACTAAATGTCGTCTGAAATTAACATTTATATACAACATAGTATAGCAAACTATGACATGATCAAAAACAAATTAATTTTAGCAAAAAAAAAAAAAAAAAGTCTGTTTTTAATGTCTGGGGTCTTGAATAATTTATGTTAAAATGGGGTCATGAGCCAAAAAAGGTTGGGAACCACTGCATAAGTGTTTTCCCTAGAAAGTATTCTGGTTGTGGTGTAAAAGCCTAGAGAACAAACGACTACCAGTGAAAGTACGACTGAGACGGTTCTATTGAGTTTCTGCGTTTCCCTCAAGACACATTTGATTGGATGTTTAACAACCTGTTGAAAAATCTCCCTAATATTGTGGAAGAATTTCTTTAGTTGGAAAGTTATGGAGTGAAAATCCTGTCAGGATGGTCACAATGTGTATTAGATGATCTACAAATGAACAGGAACTAAGATTTACAAATATGCACATGGATTTGAACAAATCCATGAATCACAGCTTGGATGAATAGTGATATTTTATGCATGAATTTTTAACATAAGCTTCACAGAACTGATAATCTTTGTTTCCTGTCTAAACACATTTGGGAAATTTCCATTTATATACAGATTGTTGAATGTGTGTGCAGTTTGCTTGACATGCATGATTCAGATTCCATTTGCATGAGGTGGTTTGAGGCTCTTTTCAGGTTCAGCTCCACACAGATTCTCAAATGAGGGCTTTTCCTGCATAGAGAACAGTGAAGTGATCACCTCCGTCAAATTTAGTGCCACCTGCAGCAGCTCTCAACAAAACTCTGATGGAGATCTTCATGGAAAACACCATTTTCTATCAAGGGTTGCACTTGGTAAATCTGTGTCATTTATGAATTCATTTGCAGTATTACACTGATGTGGTGCCGCTGTTACTTTTTTTTTTTTTTTTTTAAACAAAACAGAAGTATTACTCTAGTTGGTAGAAGAGAATGGTGGTGGTGAGGGGTGACACTGAAGGATTTATCCCACAGATGCTTGTTTTTCTCTTTCTACTCAAACAAATGATGCTGTATATTTAAGTGTACAGATAATATCATTTCATGTGCACAGTCCATTGAACACTTTAAATCTCTTTTAAAGAAGCGCATATTGCACTGGCTTTAAATACAAGTGTGTGACTTATTTGTTTTATCTTCTGGTTGTGTTTTAGATGCTGTTTATCCAATGACTGTGTATCTGTTTTTATTAGTTTTGGAATATCTTGTATTTATTCTTATTTTAGTAGTTTTAACATATCTTGCATTTGTATCTGCAGATTTGTGCAGCACTTTGCATTGTTTTAAATGGACTATATTACATACTACATCAAATACATTGTTATATTTGCACT
The DNA here is from genome assembly GCF_902148855.1 of Sphaeramia orbicularis. Classification (NCBI taxonomy): domain Eukaryota; kingdom Metazoa; phylum Chordata; class Actinopteri; order Kurtiformes; family Apogonidae; genus Sphaeramia; species Sphaeramia orbicularis. The sequence goes on from NC_043977.1 coordinate 12,900,737, forward strand.
GTTCACATTGCAACTGTTACAAATGTTTATGTTGTTACCTCTGCCAGGAGGTACTGTGATCACTTTGCTTTGTGTGTGTTGTTTGTTTGTTAGCAACTTTATGGGAAAACTATTCCAACCATCTTTACCAAATTGTACCCACAGATAGGCCTAGGCCCTGGGATGAACCCATTAAATTTTGGGCCAAGTAGTCCAAAGTTCAAGGTCACAGCAAGGTCACAAAATCTCAAATTTTCCTATCTCTCATCATCGAGCAATTTTCGAAAATTCATAAAAAAATTTCAAAACGAGTCCGATTAGCCTCCAATTTGATGCACCTGTAGCTTAGAACAATATCTTGTATTTGGCACAAAATTGTCCACATCCACTGTGGAATGTGGACTCTGCGGACATTTCAATTTAACATTGAAAATCCCATTTACGACACATTTTTCATTATAACTCAACAAATATTGACTGGAATTTAATATAATTTGACATACACATGACTGGTACCAAGCTTCAACTTTTTCTGCTGTATGGAACAACCTTGAAACTGTTTAATTTAAAAAGAAAGAGTCGATCCACACATGCACACCATTCGGGGTACTTGGCGCAGGTTTGCGTTCTCTGAACACTTGTTTACATTGTTTACACTACTGCTGCTACTACAGTTGCACATTTTTTACTACCTTGAATTTTTAAATCTTAGCCTTTCATACAGTGTACCTCAATTTCGTACAAATTTTTCAATTGCACACTTTTATATTTTATACTTTTTAAAGATGTCTGTATCTATTGGATTGCTACTTAGATCTAAGTGCAGTCACTGAGACCACCTGCAATTTTGTTGCACAACAGGTGTAATGACAATAAATCCTATTCTATTCTATTCTATATAAACAAACTTGACCTCGATTAGATTATCCATAAATCTGTAATCACAGTAACTTTGACATAGTTCCTTGATTGTGCTAACTGAAAGACTCGTTTATAACAGTCAGACCTGATATTTATCGATAGAATTCTTAAAATACAGTTTTTAAATGGTCGGCAGTGTTGCATCACACAGCAGTACCAACCACTGCACCACTATGCTGTCCATAAAATGCAATAGTTAAATAGAATACCTACTAATTACAATCATAAAATGTATAATGCAATGTTTAGAAGTGTTTTAAGGTGACCTGATTACTGTGCTCTCAGTTTGTTTGTGTAATTAAACCGCAGGCTTTAATCTGTCCTGAAGGTGAAGCAACAACAACTTCAGTTCTAAACTTAACCCATAAGGACCCAGTGTGACATTTGTGTCAGTTCTAAAATACATTTTTCTCTATATTTAACCACGCGTAAGTGATTTATCACCGTTTATTGTAATATTATATTTGTATTTTGTGTTTTTTCAGTGAAAATTCACTGTTTTCCTACATTTAATTTACTAATCGTGTAGATGTTCATAAAACCTGAGAGTAAAGTTGAGGATTATTACATCAAAAAATAGAAAAGACTCAAGAAAAAGTGACTTTTTCAGTCAAATCTATCATTAACTGAACATAAACCCAGTGTCTGCATCCACTGTCATTGATCCAACTTCGTGGGTTTTACTGGTGAATCTATGCTGTAGAAGATGACAGTGTTTCCACGGAAACTACGGAGTCTCTGAACGTCCAAATGGGTCATATCTGATGACCATGAAACGATGACAAACTGTATTTTACACCAATTATTTACATGGATTAGTGGATCAACGGGTATTAAACAGTTGAGATCAGTAGATGATTTGGTAGATGGTGGATGTTTGGGTCTTTATGGGTTAAGTGTCGGTTGTGGTTGTATTTGTCACATCATGTGGATTTATCCATAGCACCAGACCAGTCCATGTCCCAAAGGTATCTGTACAACCTCGATCTACTACAGGCTGTACACTGATTTAAACACATGGATTTGATGTTTAACCCTTTCATAGACAGTGGTCACTCCATATCAGCCAACCCAATACACTGCAACTGATAACATTACTGTAACTTGGCTGTTCTTGCTAAACCAAATCTAACATGTTTGAGTGTAAATCAATTCCTTGTTATTGTTATTAGACTTGAATTATCAACAAAAGTTTTTTTTTTTTTTTTTTTTTTTGGCATATCATCTCCATGAAATGACTCGTATTGGAGTTCACTACAAACAAAAGTTAAGGATATTTCTTTTTTTTTTTGTTTGTTTCAATTAAATTCACACACAAAAATGTAAAAAGCATTGTGCAAAAAGAACAGCCTCAAAAATGTTTAATATCCATAACTTTTTGTTGGTAGTGTATGTTAAAATGTGAGAAAACATCAAATGAGCAGCATTTAATGTTTTATTTCATAGTTTTCACACAGTATATCAGTTAATACACGTTTCGTTGCTTTAAAAATGAAACGCACATTTTTGCAACTCCATGAAAAATAGCTTCATAAAAAAAATAATAATAATAATCTCATTGTTTTATAAATGCCTAAAGAGGAATAAAGAAAAAAAAATCTTGATTAACGTTCTCATAATTCATGCATGCATCACATTACTAAAAACAACTGTTAGTCACAAAGGTTTATTATGGTCAATGTATCCTAAATGTCCCTTATGTTTGTTTTGTAAAGTACAGAAATCAAATAATAAAAATAAAGTTAAAAAAAAAAAAAAAAAAAATTGAAGAAAACAAGGGGTGGTCTAATAATTTTTCCGTGACTGTGGATCAGCAGCATCCAATAATTATATTCACCAAGAAATGCTATCCAGGCATAAGCGTTAAAATTAAATGGCAAACATCAGCTAATGCACTAGCTCTGTGAAGGTAAACCCCTGCTTTTAAATCTTAAAATACTCTTTTGCTCCTTACACAAGTTCACTTTTACCATCTTATTCTTACAGGTGTAAAAGGAAACAGACAGGGAGAAGCTGCAGCGAAACACACAAAATACAGTATGTCAATGTGGAGATCTGAAATACAGACCAAGCAAAAGAAAACAGCTCCTTCCTTAAACTACACTTTACCCCGTGACACAGGAGTTGTGTGTGTATACGCTGTTTTTAAGATAAACAAGAATATGTTATGTCAGTAGAGTGAGGGTTGCACTAAGAGTCAGATTTCTGAGTATATTAAAAGTGCCAGTCTTGTAGTCCTTCTTCTGCCTATTCCTCTGAGACAAGAGGGGAAAAACAGACGCCTGAGAGACAGAGATGGAACGAAAAAAGAAGTAAAGCAACAAAACAGGTGAGTGTGCGATGTGTCAACTGCCCGAACCAGCTCAGCGCAATGAACAGTACCATCCATCAACGTTTTATTGATTCCTACTCATCTATGCAAAATGAAATGGCCTCACGATACATCAGATATTTTTTTCTTACAGATGAAGTGGAGCGGTTGATGATAAATGTCATCGTTTTTAAAGGATAAATAAATAATAATGCCACCTATCCTAGAAAAACAACTGCTGACACAATATGTTTAAAAATTCACCTGTCTCTTCCGTCAACTTATGACCAACTCTGATATATTTAATCTAAAAGTACACATTCATGCCATTTAATATGAATTACTCTTACAATGGCGCCCCCTTTGGCAACCATAAAGATAACTTTTACTACATTCTTTTATGCCTATTTTACATACTTTTATTGGATCTGGATGTTTCCATAAGGAGCAAAACAAATTCATTTGGAAATGTATTGTTTTCCATTGGTGGAGATTTGATGAACAGCTTTTTAGAACAAAAGTTGTCACAGTATGCAATTAAAAAAATAATCTATGTAATATATATATAGCATTCAGGTACAGCAGGTTTCCGTCCACATTTTCCAAAAACAGAATTAACTTAAAAAAAAAAAAACAAGATTTATCATCATTAATGTTTAAAATTTTGCCAGTTGAAAGCACAATTTCATTCACTAACATATGACCTGAGTTGCTGGTTAAGAGGCCAATAAAGACATATTTTGTAAAAATAAATAAATAAATAAAAGTAAATAAATAAATAGAACCTGCTTTAGTTTCAACCCTGAAGCTGAAGCTGGATATTAGAAGAACTATTTAAACTGTGCTCAATTTCGATATATGTTCATCTCCTGGTCTGGTTTTTCCTCCCATCCTTTTTGAATGGTCGAGTGAAGTCATATTTTGTTTTCATGTATATGTACACGTTTTTCATTTTTTCTTGCAATCTGTTTTAATTCTAAGGACTAAGTAGGATTACTTTGTTTCATTGCAGATTTGAAATGCACTAAACTGAAACGCGTCGCAGGGTGCTGGTAAACTGAGCATGTACGTGACCTTTTGCAGATCAGGAGACTGTGATCTCATTGGACAATTAGTGATTCACCTCCAGGTCTAATTTTTGCACCCCACAGCCAATCACAAGTGATGGACTTTTAGTTTTAACTCTGTAAAGCCTGAACCATTACATCACTGACAGAAAATTCCAGTTCTTTGAAACTGGAGCCTTTATTGGTCCTTCTGAACAACCAAAAAACATTTTTTCAAATATCAATTTCCATGTATGAGTTTCAACTTTGTATCATATTTGATACATCAAGTCTCAATGCTCAAATATTATTATTTTGAACAAACAAAAATACATTATAACACATACACATCAAAAAAATTGGTAATTCCTTTTCAAAACTGGCAAAGTTTTCCTCCTTCCTCATTAACCTCCTGAGACACCAGGAAAGTGAAAGTTTTAGCTTTTTCACATTAAAAATTGTCTTGATTGGAAACTGCATAGTGCAACTGTTTTTTCAAATATGTTTAAAAAATGATTTTTTTTTTTTTTTTTTTTTTTTTTATGGAATGTCCTTTGCAATGAACAGCATTTTTATTAAAACTGTGAAACTTTTGTCCCCTACAGAGGACAAAAATGCATTGCTGGGTCTCAGGAGGTTATTGACAGTCCTATAGTGTCACTGGAAAGGCCTCTGGTGAATGAATTCCCCCCCTGGTGGATTATCTGTGTATTACATGTATATAATTGTATACATCAGGTTTTTCAAGAAAGAAAATATCACATTGATCATGTAGAGGGCTTCAAAACTCATGTATCAAATATGATACGTTTGGCATTAATGGGTTAATATTATATGCTTGGTTGCTTTTTACTGGGTTCCAAAACCACCTTGAGTGAGCTACAGATGCATTCACGGCTCCAGAATGAACACAAAGCAGACATTTAACCTGCTCCAGACGTCACAGGTGACAAACATTAGTCCTGTTTAGTCTGAACCACCTCTGTTTAGTCACCTCCAACTCTGGGTTTTGTACAGGGGATTCAGGTTCAAGGAGTATGAGGTAAAACATTTGGATTTTCTGCCAGATGGTAACGTAGGGCTCTGCTTGCACTGTTGATTTGTAGTTAAGAAGATAATGTCGCTTGAGGGACTGCCACTTAGGAAACAAGGGTTCAAATCTTGCAATGTTCTTGCACAGAATCTGCACAGAAATCTGCAGGAAGGTTAATTAAATTTCTCCGTAAGCGTCCTATCTGCTTTAGCACCAGCCGCTACTGTCGACTAAGATTTTCGTCTGCCGCTCTTCATACATGGTGCTGTTTTACATCTAATATGGTATTCATGATAACTCCTGTACAAAATCTGTGAACCTGCAGAGTCAACAAATGGAAACAGTTCTTTATCACCCTTATAGTGTCACGTCAGAGAATACTCTGAATTCAAAATTGCAACCTTAGTGTGTTATTAGAGGACGTAACAAGACTTTATTATTTTTATGAAAATGTTCAAAATGTTTTAATTGTCATGTAGAAAATCAAGGTCATGAAGTTACCATATTTGGTTCCTTGCCTGTAAGTGAGGAAAAAAAAAAAAAAAATCCAATAAGTAAATATAAACAAGCGGTGCCAGGTACAACAAACCCTGCCCCTCGCATGTATTGTACCTTATTTTGGCATCGATCTAGCTGATGTCATTTCTATGTGTGTGCTGATGTCTAGAGCTGCAACCGATTAATCAATTAGGTGCTTGAAGCGAACGCAAAAATTCACGATTCAATTAATCGATTCAAATTAATTGAAGGGAAATATTCTATTGCAGTTTTCCTGAATTAAAGCTTTTTGTGTGTCACAATAAGCGTCCATGTGAAACAGAACAGTGGAACCAATGTTTAACAGCAGAGAAATGAAGGAAACAAAGCTTTGATTCAGGAGAATTGTAGTTGAATGATTTTTGGATCACTTTGAGTCGATTAATCGGTTGCAGCACTACTGATGTCAGCGTATTTTTCAGCCATTATATGTAAATGAGAATATATTTTTTAATTCATTCCAAAAAAAAAAGAACTTTGAGCTACTTTTCCCAAAATGTAATCACATCTATTCTGGATCACTGACAATCTACAGGGTGTCCCAAAAAAATTGACATAATTTGAGATGTCCATATCAGAGTGACTACATCAGTGTCAAACTCATTTTAGTTCAGGGGCCACATTCAGCCTAATATGATCTAAAGTGGGCCGGACCAGTAAAATATTATAAATAATAGGATAAGAACTGATAAATAATGTCAACTCCAAAGTTTGCTCTATTTCTTTGAGTGAAAAAAAGTAAAATTCCATTATGAAAATGTTTACACCTACGAACCATACTTTAACCTAACATTAAACAAATATGAACAACCTGAAAATTCTGAAGAAAAAAAGTGCAATGTTAACAATATTACACCTAAGTTGATCATTTATACATGTGAATCACAACTTACAGATTTAGTAACAGGCAGTATACTGTTAAAATTCCACATACTTCTTTCAAGACATTCCAGATTGTTCATATTTGTTCAGGGTTATTCATATTTTTTGTAAAAGGATAGTCTGTAAATGTAACTTTTTTTTTTTCTAATTTTACTTTTTATACTAAAAACAAAGAGGAAAAGTTGCAGTTTCATTATTTATAGTTTATTATGATAGTATTTTGTTAGTCTGATCCACTTCAGATCAAATTGACCTGAAATAAGTTCAACATCCTTGATTGTTAATATCTTCAGTGTATTTTTTGTATTTCACAAATTCATCCAAGGGGCAAGATTGGACCCTTTGCCGGGCCGGTTTGGCCCCCGGGCCGCATGTTTGACACCTGTGGACTACATGGTCAATAAAGGGTTAAATCAGTTTCTGTTGCACTTGCACCTTTTCACATGATACACCAACTTAAAACTTTAAAAACTTGTTTTTTTTGCTTCTCATTTGAGTATTTCCCACCAGGCTTTATTTTACAGGGTGGGGAAGCAAAATTTACAATGAATATTTAGTTGGTTTTTCTCAGCAGGCACTACCGTCAATTGTTTTGAAACCAAAACATATATTGATGTCATAATCATACCTAACACTATTATCCATACCTTGTTCACAAACTTTTGCCCATATGAGTATCAGGAAAGCGAAACGTCAAAGAGTGTGGGATTTGCTGAATGCACTCGTCACAACCAAAGGAGATTTCAAAAATAGTTGGAGTGTCCATAAAGACTGGTTTATAATGGAAAGAAGAGAATGACTATGAGCAAAACTATTATGAGAAAGTCTGGAAGATACTATTAAAGAAGAAGGGGAGAAGTTGCCACCCGAATATTTGGAGGAACACTTGCGCAAGTTTCAGGAAGTGGTGTGAAGGCAGTTATTGAGAAAGAAGGAGGACATAGAATAAAAACATTTCTATTATGTACATTTTCTTGTGGCAAATAAATTCTCATGACTTTCAATAAACTAATTGGGTCATACACTGTCTTTCAATCCCTGCCATTCAAAATATTGTAAATTTTGCTTCCCACCCTGTATATATATTTTTTTTATTACTTCTTTAAATGTGCAAATTAAAAATGGAAATAAAAACAACTGCATGGAAATATACTGAGTGTCTATTTGGGAACTAAATGCAAATTCCACCTTCAGGGTAACAGAGACCGAGCCACTAAAACCTCATTAACATGCAACAGCTTTACTACAGGTAAAAACACATAATCACAGCTTTCAGCCTCAAAAAACATCAGTAATACTCCGAGATCGATACTGGTTAAGGCCATGATCCTTGTTTCCTTTCACCCTTTTCCCCTTCATCTCATTTGCCTAAACAGTGATATGTCAGTCCCCTTCACACATGCTGACTCCTTCTCATCTGAGCTGACACAGACCAGAGACCTCTCTTTTTTTCCCCTCTACCACCAGCTCAGACAAACTATGCGTGGGAAAAAGGGGGGCAGCTTGTCATTTTACATATCTATTTTTGCCAGAGAGGCAGGCAGTGTGGAATGTCAATGTGTGGCTCAGCAGCCTCTGACTGATGCCAGATCACAGTGACGGCTGCACACAGTTGTACAACACACACACACACAGATGTTGGCGGTGGGTGAGGTAGCGGGGTGCAACGGTAGACGGAGGAGATAAGACCAGGTCACCCAGGTAGAAGAACGCACACACACACACATACAGGAACACACCGAAACAGAATCAGCTCAGAACAATAACACAACATTGAGTTATTCTCTAAAAAGTATCTCAGTACAACATCTAAGGAGGATTCTCGGACGCTATCGCAGATATTTTGTGTCCAGAAGTATACGTGACATTAATAAATAAGCGGTTTCTTTGAGGCTTTCAGTTGTTGGATGTTGGTACATCTAACCTTATCAGCAGATAACAGCCCCGTCTCCTTTTCTGGGCTTATATCTTCAGATCAGTACTCCAAAATGATGAGTCAGATGACGGACCTAAGCGACATCAACTTAAGCCAAACACAAGAGTCAATGATAAAGACAACTCTGACATTTCACGCTGTAGAAAAGGTCACAATCTCATTCTCTCTTATCTCCTTTGTTCAGTCCCAGTTCAATTAACTTCAAATCTGCTTTATTGGTGTCGGACAAACCCAACAATTATATTGATCGAGGTACAATAAGATGATGATGTTGTCCAATACTATGGATTTCACAGGAAGTCAAGTCAACAAAGTCATAAACTGTGATCGTCATGGAAAGACAATGGACATGGTACCAGTAAATTACACTTTTCTTTTCTGTATACTTTTTACTTGGTAAGTTTTTATATTACAGTCCTGTCTGTACTGGACCAGCAAATCCTCTTCCTCATTTAGTTATTTCCTCAGGAGCAGCAAAACATAAACTCTGTAAATTGAAGCGGATTACAACCAAACACTTTAGGCGAAGACACACCAAATCAGCTGCCAATCATCACCAGAAAAGGTAGCCCGACTGATCAGTCAGCTCCCATCTCCACAACATGGTCAAAAAAGTGTGAAGAACACACCAAATCGACTACTGACTAGAGCGTATGTTCTGCACTTGCACAAGATGTAATGTCTCCATAACAGCAGGCAGCACTAATCTGTATTGAGGCCCCAAAAACAAAAACCTGAAATGACGGAGCATCTTTCTAGACCAGGGGTGTCAAACTCATTTTAGTTCAGGGGCCACTTTCACCCCAGTATGATCTGAAGTGGGCCGGACCGGTAAAATAATACCAGTGAAATAAGTAAAATTATATTATGATAATGTTTACATCTACAACGTTTCATTAAAAATCTGAATAACATGAACAACTTGAAATGTCTTAAGAAAAGCAAGTGCAATTTTAATAATATTTTGCCTCAGTTTATCAGTTTATCATTCACAAATGTGCATTAAAACTTACATTACAATTACAAATACACCAAACAAACTGTATAGTACCAGGTATAATATTGGTAAAATTACATTTATTTCTCTTAAGACATTTCAGGTTGTTCATAGTTGTTCAGGTTATTCACATTTTTGTAAAAGGGTAATTTATTAATGTAAACATTTTCATGTAATTTTATTTTTTTTCATTAAAACAAAGATAAAATCTGCAGTTGTCATTATTTATAAGTTATTATGATACTATTTTACTGATCTGACCCAATTGAGATCGGTATGTAGAACATGAATTGAAATGATTTTTACACTATTGATTGTTAATATCATTTTACTAATTCATCCTACGGGCTGGATTGGATCCTTTGGTGGGCCGGATTTGGCCCCTGGGCCACATGTTTGACACCTGTGCTCTAGACCATGGGTGTCAAAGTCATTTTAGTTCAGGGGCCATATTTAGCCCAATTTGATCTCAAGCGGGCCAGACCAGTAAAGTAATGACTTAATAACCTATAAATAATGACAAATCCAAGTTTTTCTTTTTGTTTTAGTACAAAAAAAAAAAACAAATTAAATTATGAAAATATTTACATCTTGAAAAATTTGAAAAATTTTGAAAAATTAGTGCAATTTTAACAATATTATGCCTTGACTTATTATTTATACATGTACATTACACACAATGTTACATAATCATTTGGTAACAGGCAGAATATTGTTAAAATTTTGGAGTTTGGAACTAAAATTTGAACAGTTTCTACAATATTCCATCTCTTATTATTAACACAACTACAGATGACAGTGGATCCATAAATCACAAAACAGTTAGTACATGCAGAAGTATTGTTCAAATTGTACATTTCGGGTTGTTCATCTTTGTTTTTATCTATGTATTTATTTGCATTGTATTGGGAAAGAATAGTTTTGTAAATGTTAATATTGTCACAGCGTAATGTTATTTTTTTTTACTTACATTTTTTCCACATAATTTTTCACAAAGAAATTTGTCGTCATTATTTATGGGTTATTGTGTTGTTATTTTTACTGTAGATCACATTGGTCTGTATGTGGAACCTGAACCAAAATGATTTTGACAACCTTGACTGTTCAGGTTCATGTTTCCACTTTCATCCCGCGGGCCAGAAATGGAACCTTTGGCGGGCCAGATTGGCCCCCGGCCGCATGTTTGACACCTGTGCTCTAGACCAAAACCCAGAGCTCGCTGTCATCAGTCAGTGGCAGCAGAAGGTGTTGAGTAGTCAAGAAGGATTTTTGTTGTTGTACTTGTTGAACAGATGGCTAGTGGTGTTGTCAGCTCTTGGGCTTCTTCTGATGGAAAAAGAAAAATTCCGTCTTTTTGTTCACTAATTTGGCTAATCAACAGCTATCCCTCCAACAGTCAGATTGGTCAGACTGAACGACTAGTAGTGGCCGATTGCACATGTTGAACTGACTGAAAAGAATGGCGACAGCATTAACGACATCCAAACAAACGGAACACACTAAACAGACTCATGTCACCGACCTCGATAGACTGCCCGATGATGTCTGACCGCCGAAAATTGGGTTGGTCTGTCTTTGCCCTTAGTTATATTAGTCTGACTAGAACTGTACTTTAAAAGTATGTGGTAAACATGTTAACTCACTGAAACCTAAGTTGAAACAGTCAGACTAATACACCTAGATAAGGGGCAAAAACACAGTATTTGAAATCTCACTGATTTTGAGACAATTTGACAGATTAGTGGTTGCTAAAGGACCCCCATTTTTACTTTTAAATGTATTTTTACTTTAGTTGACCATAAGGGATTATCTAAAAGAAGGAGCTTCTTTATATTGAAATAAATGTTAGAATGGCAGTCAATTAAAATTTGCTCTCTGACAGGACATTACTATGTTTTGACCCATAATGGGATTGAAAATGTATCTACTCCTGCATTTATACAGACCAGTCCGACTGGAGTGGAACGAGGTGTTCTGCATATGCACTAGAGCTCTGCACCAAACCTTGACCGAGAAGTCGAACATCATGCTTCTCATGTGCACAAAAATAGAGTGGACTGAAAGTATGTTATGTACAATTTGCAATGTTGTCGACTGTTGTACCAGTTTACCTCAGGGTTGACGACTTGCTAGCTCACTACTGACTATTATGGTCTGAGACTGTCAAAGGTCAACCGAAATGGCCCCATACAAACAAGCTGAATCAGAATCAGAATCAGAATCATGTTTATTGTCATGTAAGTAAACAGGGTTCGCATTAGTGGTTTGGTGCATACGTAGAACATGGAGCAGGTAAGAAGCATGCAGTAAAAAATAAACTAAACAAGATACAGTCATAGTGGACTATCAAATTTTTAAAATATACAATATACATGTGGACAAAACCAATGAGTTTGAGTGAGGTATAACGGCACCGGTTATGGTTCTGTGTGAATAGGCAAGTAACTAACAGTGCGATCTCAAAAAAGTGCATATCGCCACCTATCGTAGCAGACATGACATGATTTCAACAACAAATCGATCATTCCCATTGGAGCCCGACCAATTAATCGTTAATCGGGCCGATTATAGCGTTCACCAATTAATCAACAATCGGCCAATATGTAGCCAATGTAGCCGATATGTTAACTTTTTTTTGCTGTGGCAGAGATTCTGTCACTCGCTGCTCCTGTGTTGTGTGTGTGTGTGTGTGTGTGCTGCCCGGAGAATAAGAGGAACTTTAAAGCAAGTTAGTTTCACTTTCACTCCTGCTCGGACAATGACGCTATCACCCCCCACACACAATCACCCCCCCCCGCTCACATGCTCTGACAAGGATGGACTGCTTATCTCCCCCCCCCCGGCGAAAATCACGAACTGCTACCGCGCACTCTGACAAAGATGGACCGCTAATCCCCCCTACACACACTCCGAAAATCACGGACCCCCGCCCCCTCGTCTTATGAAGTATTCACCCCCCCACACACCCATGTCCATGCACTTTCTGTCTACCTCACAGTTTCATTCTGCCAACAGGCCTGGGTGTTAATAGTGTAGGGGAGACTGGGGATAGTTGTAACGCTTGCAACTGCTCCAATCAGGAACAACTTAGACTCACCTATTCACTCTGCACATGCTCAGTTTAGTCCTTAGTCCACATAAGAAGTTGTTGTGCCGTGAGGCAGACACATCAAAATTTGTGAGGGAAAACATAATTGTGTGGTAAGTCATATTTTTTGCTCTAATTATTTTTGTGATTGCATAGTTTGCATTTGAAAGTTGTGTAAATTATATTTGTGAGATAAACAAAGATTTATGCAACTGTTTATCCACCTGTCCACAATTATCTAATATAAGATGATTATATCCTATGTAGATCAGTGTTCTTATTTCATATATCGGCCAATATATCGGTTATCGGCCAATATCGGATATCAGCCGATATATCGGATATCGGCTTTTTTAGCCCCCAATATCAGTATCGGCATCAGCCCCAAAAATCCCATATCGGTTGGGCTCTAATTCCCATGCATGTAGACAAGGACAAAGACAACAGTCCAATTACAGAGTGCATATGAATGTACTCATTGTGTCACATGCAAATATAGAAGTATCACTACAGAGGGACTCAAATAAACTCATTAGCTTAGCAACATCAGTGCTACACATAATTACGCTATACATAATTACACTGGTAAATGGGGCCATTAAAATGAATGTTAGCCGAGTAGAGAAGTTTTGACAGCGCTGTAATTTATTTTATTTTGTTGTTTATTTTAGCACAGACTGTAGTGGGAAGTTTGTCAGTTTGGCTACTGTGGAATACTTTTTATTGGTAAATGCATTGCGGGCGAAGCGCAAAGTCGATCAGTTGTCACTATTGGATCAGTGTTAGGCAGTTTTGTGTCCTAATCGTGATCTTTACGGCATTACTAACAGATAATTCACAGCAACATATTAGCCTCATATCAGCTGCTAAATAACCCTCATTAATCCATTGCTAAGAGTAAATTTCCCTTAAATGTTTGGGATGTTATATGTAGTTACATGTACTCTGCAGACATACAGGATGAAACACACAAACACACCCACACACATTGCTTCTCCCTGTTTTCATAGTCTGCTGCTCTCTGTAAGAGGAAGCTGTCAGAGAGATGGGGAGGGGGTGGAGAGAAAGAGAGAGAAAGTCGGCGAAAATGAAGAAAAGAGTAGAAAGAGATATCAAGAGGATTGGAGGAAGAGAAGATGAACAGCCAGTGAGTCACAAAACAGTAAGACAGAGCGGACGGAGAGGTAAAAAAAAGTAAACAAAAAAGGTAAAACAGATTGTGAGGATGATGTGTGTTTGTGCTACGGCGCTTGAGGGCTAAATAATAGAGAAAATTGCTCAGAAGAAGACACATTAAAGGTAATGCTCGGAATAAGAGTAACTGGTAAAAGGAGAAAGAAAAACTCAATAATAGGAGGAAATAATAAAACAAAGATGACACACTACACTGAGAAACCTATTCCATTTCCAAACTAAATTACGCAATAGTAGAATATTTGAGAGCTAATATGTTTGATTTCTTTGGTTAGTGTAATGATGCCTATTTGTCTTGCTTTTTGACAGATGGATAGGCAGATTAGAGTCAGAAGATCCATCATATACATTTCCCTGACAGGCGACCTTTTGTGGCCATTAACATGACAGTGCTCTCCAGGAAAGTGTTGCATTCAGCAGTGAAACAGATGGTGCTGCGATATTTTTTCACCACAACATAAAGTCTTGGGGAGGAGGTTGGACGTGGATGGATGTGCGCGCTGAGACTCAAACTCCGAATGCAGTTTCACGGAAAAGACGAGGACTTTACCAGAGGTGGAGGATGCTGTGATCTGATAATTGATGACTAAACACTAATCTTTACTCCATTTGGAGTGGAAATAAGTGATATCACAGTAACTGTCGCATTTGTTTCTGTCAATAGTTTTCATTGTTTGTTTGGTTTTTTTTGCCAAGATCTTGTGTTGGCGATAGAGATGCTTGAAGTCTTCTCCATCACATCCTAAAGACTCATTGTGGTTCAGGTCTGGACTCTGTGGTGTCCATGCATGTGTAAATCAATGTGTCATGATCCCTTATCCATTCTGTCCAAGGTTATAATAGTTTGGATTTTTCATTATAGTTTAGTTTTATTTAGTTTGGACTTTTGTTTCTCTAATTCAGTTAGTTTTAATTCGTTTAAGAGCATGTTTGCTAGTTACCTCCGCCAAGGAAGTTATGTTTTTGTCAGCGTTGTCTGTGTGCAAGATAACTCAAAAAGTTATGGACGGATTTGGATGAAATTTCAGGAAATGTTGATACTGGCACAAGGAACAAATGATTAAAGTTTGGTGGTGATCGGGGTTGGGGGGGCCATGGGGGCCCACTGATCTGCCTTGGCGGAGGTCTGCGCTCTACAAGTGCTTTTCTAGAAAAGATAGCGCAGACCTCCGCCAAGGCAGATCAGTGGGCCCCCGTGCCCGAACATCGTAGACCAGGGGTGTCAAACTCATGTTAGTTCAGGGGCCACATTCAGCCTAATATGATATAAAGTGGGCTGGACCGTAAAATATGGTAAATAATAGGATAAGAATTTTTCAGTGGAAAAAAAGTCAAATTCCATGATGAAAATACTTACATCTATGAATTGTACTTAAACATAACATGAACAAATATGAACAACCTGAACATTCTTAAGGAAATAAGCACAATGTTAACAATACTACTCCTTAGTGTATCATTGCATCACAAATTAGAGATCACAGTGGATTTAAAATACACAAAACATTAAATAACAGACAGAATATAATAAAAATTCTACATACTTCTCTTAAGTAATTTCAGGTTATTCACTTTTTTTTTTTTTTTTTTTTTAATAAACGGCCAGCCTCTAAATTTAAGCATTTGTGTAATTTACTGTTTTTACACTAATACAAAGAGAAAAAAAATTACAATTTTCATTATTTATAGGTTATTTTGATAGTATTTTACTGGTCTGATCATTTTTTGATTGAATTCACCTAAAATGATTTTAACGTCCTTGACTGTTATATCTTCAGTGTAATTTTTGCATTTCACAAATTCATTCCAGGGGCCGGATTGAACCCTTTGGTGGGTTGGATTTGGTCCCCAGGCTGCATGTTTGACACCTGTGTTGTAGACCGTAGAGTTACTTACTGACCTATCCGTCCACATGTACTTTGCCACACAAATTGGGGGGTATGCGCCATGTATGACGAGGGTCTGTAAGTAACTCAAAAGTAATACAGGAGTCATGTAACGCATTACAATTAAGAGACAGTAATATTTGAAAGTAATTTCTTACCTTACAATAACAGTAAGAAGTAATCTGTAATGGATTACAGTTTGGAAGTGACTTGCACAACACTGGTTAACAGTTTAATGTATTTCCAGGGCTTTTGAACATGTGCACATCGAACTCTGGTTTGGTGGTTTTAAATGTTGCTCCAAATACCCATTAAGACTCATCCCCATTGCAGACTTTCCGGGATGTACAGCATTGTTTTAGGATTTGTCTTCGGGGTTTTAAGCTAGCTTGTTGCTGTCTCTCACCCGTGTCTTTCTGTCTCTGTCTGGTAACACTAGGAGACATCTTTCCTTAGCAAAGCCATCTGACTCCAGTCTGAAGTGTTTAAACAAGCCTGACTGGAAATGAGCGCAGACAGAGCGGGATTGTCTGGCCTGCTCGATCAATTAGGACAGAGGAAGAAGCAAAGAGATAGAGGGAGCCGGAGAGGGGAAGCATGTGGTGAGGCGCAGCTTTCAGCATCCTCGGAATTTTTATGAAATGTTAAGTGCATTTTAGAGCGCTTGCCAGACAAAACATTAATCTCCAACGAAACCATATCCCCCTTACAGGCAAGCCTCCGCTGACCCCGAGTGCCCCCGTCCACCTTCCCCATGAAGATTCCAAGATCCACAAGAGTTAAATCTGCCCTGAAACCTGAGAGGAAAACAAGATGCTTCTCTCACCCATTGGTCTTTCTTTGCCTGTAACTGAGACAGAGGATAAAGTGTGGAGCTTCAGGGGATGAAGCTCAGCCAAGTGACCCTGTGTCTCTTTTATCATAGATCTAAATGCATTTCACTGAGAAAAAGGAAAGAATACAGATGTGAAAACACACACAGGATGGGAGCCTAAATGCTTTTTTGTTTGTTTATTCCTTTTGTTTTGACCTTAATTTAATAATTGTTTAGTGGGTGTGGCTGTGATGATCACCACATGTGCAATTCATCATGGGTGTTGGTATGAGTGTTCCAAGGTTTCATATACCTGCTGTGTGAGGTGGGCGGTGTGTGTGTGAGGACAGCCACCGGAAATTTTCTGACCGTGAGACACAAAGTAAATTAAGTTGGTCGGCATTTTCAGTGTTTTTTATGTTAAGTAACCCATTTTGTTTATTTATAGAGAGTAGGCCTGTAACGGTACACATACCGAACTGAACCGAACTGAACAGGTGCGTACCGAAACGGCACAGTATGTTGTGAAAAAGAAAAAGGAAGGAAAGATGTCGTTCGAATGTGGAACTTTAAATCCATGCAAATTCCAGATGGACATATATAAGGAGTGCACATTGACCTGAAATACGAAATAGCAGCTGCTATAAGGTTAAAAAAAAAAAATAAATATATATATATATATATATATATATATATATATATATATATATATATATATATATATGTATGTATGTATGTATGTATGTATGTATGTATATATATATATATATATATATATATATATATATATATATATATATATATATATATATATATATATATATATATGTATATGATGTGAACCTGGAAGGAAGAGACAGAAGACCCTCCGCCACTACGGGTTCAGGTGAAAGACAACAACGGGGACAGAGATGTTAATAAGACAAACATTGCTTGCCGCCTCTGTCTGGTAGTTCTCAAACATTTACACTTGCTTGGCCTAAACAGTTTGTTATCTGTCCTAAAATAAACCATTTGGTTCATTTTGTTGTCAGTGTTGCTCTTCCGTTTGTTAAAACTGAATACCAGTTTGCCCTCTTCTTAATGTTGCATTTCATGTGGATTTTTTTTGTTTGTTTTTATGCAGAATGTGAACTGACAAAACTGTGATTTGATTTTTGTTGTTTGTTCAAAACTACCTTTCAGGGAAAAGTGCAATATTAATGTTTAAAATACATTTAGTCATATTTTATTTATTTAATTTTCTATTTGATATAGCAGCAGAGTTATATTATTCCTGTTTTTCTATATTCTATTGTCTCCAAAAATTGGGGGAAAAATGTTCAAAATGTTCATAATAAATGCATTAAAGACATTTTGAGGGATTTTCTTTCTTCCTGTACGGAACCGAAAAAAAAAAAAAAATAGGACCAATGGCCCTGTAGCTTACCGGCCAAATTAAAAGCTTTGGGAAATGTATCCAGATGCCATTTATTATCACTCAGTGCTGTGTATTTATTCTATTACAGAAATAGCCCATGTTTTGGTCATATTCCAATCAGATCTGTAAAAAATTCAAATTCCAACTTGATATCATTGATACTGATTTATTGTATCAGTCCACTTCCTATATGTTATAATGGGAAATTTTTTCAAAGTCGCACCAAATCCAGAGTCAGATCAGCATCGAAATAATTTCAATACCTTGTGTTGACATCATCATAAAGAAGCTGTATACCAACTTTGAAGTCAATCAGAACTGGAGTTTAAGAGAAAAAGACGACTGAAATGTTTTCCCCATAAGAGCCCATGTTAAATTTTCCGTAAGTTCCCGGATCCAGAAGAAGATCCTGATCAGCATGTGGACATTATGTTTTGGTCATCTCCCCATCAGGGCTGGACTGTAGAAATGTACACTGGATATCATTTATATTTACTGAGTTATTGCATCGATCCACTTCCTATCTGTTATAATGGGAAAATTTTTCAAAGTCGCACCAAATCCAGAATCAGATCCAGATCCAAATAATTTCACTAACTTTTGTTGACATCATTATAAAGAAGCTGTATACCAAATTTGAAGTCAATTGGAATTGTAGTTTCAGGGAAGAAGACGATTGAAATTTTTGTAACGGACGACAGACGACGACGACGGATGCCGCATGACAACAACAGCTTAGAGCCTGTCAGCCGGTAAGCTAAAAAAGGACTGTGGCTTTCAAAACCGAAAACGTATTGAACCGAAAATTTTGTGTACCGTAACAGGCCTAATAGAGAGTAAATAGAACTATAATTGTGACCTATAATGAATGCTTGAACTTGATATTTGTCAATAAATGGATTGGCATATCCAAAGACAAAGAAAACTAAACAGACATTCATTCATGGACGCGTCAAAAAATGAACCCTTCCACACTATAGTAGCAGCTAAAGGTAAAGCCACGACACACAGGATGGGAGTTTTTCACTTTCAACTTCCTTCCCTTATTAGACATACGATATAAAACTAGAGTAGTTTTACATCCAAAGATTATCTGTCGTCAATGACATAACACTGGGTTACAAAAAAATGTTTTTTGCAAGTTGTCTAGGTTTTTTCAACTGAATTAGGACCATTTTGCACCGCTAAATCCAAAAATGACATCTGTTTTTCTCAATCAGGTCAGGTTTTTTTTGCTAATTTGATTTTGAAAAATGTGATCTTCTCACAAAATATAATAATTAATACCAAAATAAGATTGGTAAGCACACTTTATGAAACTTGTGACTTGATTCCTGTTAGGTACAATGGTGTATTCACTGCAGATGTAGCAGAATACGTCAGGCTTATTTTTGCAAGATCTTCTAGTCGAAGCCATTTCATTCACCTGTAATATTAAAAAAAATATTAATCATAAATTGGCAAAAGTAAAATCTTCAGAGCTCGTTTATTGCAAGAAATATGAAAGAATTTTGTATCATATGATGTGAAAATGTCCATAAATGTAAGCAAAAATGTTACAAAGCCAATATGTAGCATAGTTCAGAAAGTTGACCTGATTGAGGAAAATTAATGTGATTTTTGGATTCAGCACACCAAAATCATCCTAAATCAGCTCAAAAAACTTAATCAATAAATTTGTTGTTGACCAGTGTAATGAGTCTGTTTCTGTCTGACATTTTACCAACACAGGGTAAATAACGGTCATATATTTGCCAATAATCTGCCTTGGCTTCACTCCGTCCCCAGATGTATACGTTCTAAGTGAGTTTTAGAAGTCTTGGAGACAAATGATATCAGATTCAGGGACTTTGCCATCTCTGAGAGTTTAGCAAATTGATACCAAGGGTGAAAGGGAGACGGAGGGAGGAGGAAAGGAGGCGTTTTTTTTGTCCTGCAGTGCTGTGATCAATCTTCTGGCACAGCGTTTTGTTACAACATGCAGCAGAATTCCTATCCATCCACACCCTCCACTGGGAGTTTGAAGGGGTGAGTGGTGACTTATATTCCGATTGAATTAGCTAAAAAGGAAAGGCTTCCTGCATGTCCCCACCAGCAGTTTCATTACACAGAAACATGTAAGGTCTACCTACCTACCAAGAGAATTAAGCTATAATGTAATTTCAGCCAGTGAGCCTGCATACCGCCACATCAATTGCTGGATCCCTGAACATGAGATGGAAATGATTTGCACCCACTAGAAACCTTTTTGGTGATTATAATATGCATGAGAATCATTTACATTTTTGGTATGCATGATGGGTTACCCTAACCTCTGTAGCACGGGGACATGAGCAGCTGTAAAGGTTGTAATCTACGTGTAAAAGCGGCGGATGACCACCTGCTGACATGAAAATACCATGAAAAGAGCGAAAATTTGGTGGGGATCTCTAACTTTTAGAATGACTCGATTACCTGTGTTAATATTTCAGATTTTTGACATGTGATTTTACACAGGCGGACCTCTTATGTTAACAGCATGTGAAGTAAAACTGAGAAGTAAAGTACGCCGCTGCCGGTTCTCTACTGTTACAGCCTCTCAGACTTTGATGTACCTCCTGCGAAGTTCAAAAGAGCTCAGGGCAGTCCCACTGTGAAATTGGTAAGTGCTTAGGGGCTGTCTGCTTGGCATTTTAAGCACTTTATGCACACTTCTTAAGAAAGCGCACAATTCTAAGGAGCTGCTTAAGGGAACAGCTCATAATGCACAGTGGTCAAATAGTAGCAACAGCTGAATTACAGCGGAAAAGATCATCGACGAAAGGAAATTTTACAGCAATAAGAAGCGTCTTTAAATGAAAATAACTTACTTCTCTTACGCGTATGTTGATCAAGCCCCAAATATGGCAAAAGGGATGTGTATTGGCAAGAATCTGGTGATATGATACAAATCACACAACTAGGATCACGACACGATATATCATGATACTGTAAAACCTTAGGGGTCTGAGCCTATTTTGGCCGTTTTTGAGTACTTTTGATTTTGCCTTTATATACTATATAAAGAAATGTTTACTATACCCATGTTTGGTATCTTTTTTTTTTTTTTTTTTTCAGCAGAAATTCATCTGCCTATTATTTTTTCACTTTAACCTACTTTATCAACAAAAACGGCCAAAAAACAAACAAAAAATATAAAATCCGATTTGAAAATATATAATTTATTCCATAAATAACACAAAGATGCTTAACGAACCTTTTCAAAGACTTTAAAAGTGAATATTGGTTCCAAATATTAGGTGTATAAAATCAAAATTGTAATAAAGTAAAACTATACTCAAATATTTGACATAAAAGCGTATCTCTACATAGGCGTTTTTCCAGTTTTCTCACCCCCCCACCCCCCCGGTCCTCCCGGTTTCCACAGTCAGTTGAGGTGGGGGTCATTCTCACCCTTACCTGCATATTCAGCCAGTTTTTCTGTTTTGAAAAAGGACAAAATGACAAAGACATGGTAAGAAATATAACGCCCGCCCACCTCATTTTCATACTTTTATTTACGTTTGCCCTGGTTTCAAAATGTGATATCTCTGGTTGTATTTGCTCTATTAACATCAAATAAAAAGCTGGACAGTGTTTCAAGTCCGCACTTTGGAATGACCGACTTCTGACACTATGATGTGTTGAAAATGTCACGTGATTCAGTCGCGGCGCTGTGACTGTGGACCCCAAAGGGTTAAAAAAGCAATTTTTTTTTTGTTTCTTACTAAACACATTTTAATTTGATCAGAACAGGATCTAATGCTTTATCACGAAATATTCCTCTGTTAAAACTTAAATTATGTTTTACAGACAGTACAGTTTAAGATCCTGCTCAAATGTTCATATTCTATTAATTCATAGCTAACATCGTAACATTATTTTTGTGCAATCCTAACAAAGGAACTAAAATCTGCCTCTCAGACAGTAAAAAGTGCTTTTAGGATGGTTCAAATAACCATTATTTAATAAAACTGTTAAATAATAATAAATAAAATGTAAACAAAAACAAAAAACAAAAAAATAAAAATTAACCTCCACAATATTTGCATTTGAAGAAATACCTAAAAATATCGATACAGTACTTTTTAATATCAATACAATATTGTGAAATGAAATATCACAATATACTGCAGAATCAATATTTTCTTACCCCCTTACATGGCAAGTGCTTAACCACATCTTTAAAATATTTACTTTCCTTGCTGCAGAAATGTCACTGTTTGTGCTTCCACTTTGCTGATAGTGTTGGCAGAACTCCCGCTCTTGTGCTCTCTGGCACGTGGACCGATCACACAGGTGACATCAATTAAAGTCTGTGAAGGCTCAGTGCTTACAGTTGGACTCTGAACTGATTTTCTGGCTCCTGGTTTACGCATTCAGGTGCATCCTTCTTAAAATTAATGACTGTCATGACTGTCAGCCTTCAACTTCTGCCTACAAGACTTGGAAAAGAGATTGAAAAGACATGGGTGTGATCCTGTCTCACATTTAACCCTTTAACTCCTAACGTGTCTGTGGTGAGCGATCCGAATGTAATAATTATTTTAAATATTCATAAAAATTCAACTGTTTGCTCAATAGTAAAAATTTCCAAATGTGCTGATAGAATAGACCTTTTTTTCTTTTCATAGACATCTGAGCATGCCCAGTGCATCCCCTGCCACCTGTGTAATGGAGGGGCAAAACAAAGCGGTGAAAGAGACTGACTCACTATAAAAATAGACTGTTTTTTGTTTTTTTGTTTTTTTTACACAGTTTTTCTTGTGGTTTTGTGTTTTTACCAACATGATATCATGACTCGCGAAAATTAAAAGCGGCGTGTTATCTGTACGCATTATAAGCTTTCCATGTGTATGTTCACGCCATTATTATCCCCCTGTCCAACCTGAATCAGTGCGTCAAATACCACACACTGAGGGTTAGGGTTATGGTTATGTGAAACGGAGATCTTAGCATAAATTGACGTGCAATCAAATGGCATTGAATAAAATGTGAAAAGTTGAAAATGCCTAAGTGTATCCAGGGGCGCCACTACCAATTATGGGCCCCATGAAAACATAACACTGGGTTACAAAAAAATGTTTTTTGCAAGTTGTCTAGGTTTTTTCAACTGAATTAGGACCATTTTGCACCGCTAAATCCAAAAATGACATCTGTTTTTCTCAATCAGGTCAGGTTTTTTTGCTAATTTGATTTTGAAAAATTTGATCTTCTCACAAAATTGATTACATTTTTGTGACTTTATTCATTGATTTTTCATATAGTTCTCACCCAAAATAGGTTTTAAGAGAAAAAAAATCATTTTCTTACAGGATTCCTGTTAGGTACAATGGTGTATTCACCACAGATGTAGCAGAATACGTCAGGCTTATTTTTGCAAGATCTTCTAGTCGAAGCCATTTCATTCACCTGTTATATTAAAAAAAACATTAATCATAAATTGGCAAAAGTAAAATCTTCAGAACTCGTTTATTGCAAGAAATATGAAAGAATTTTGTATCATATGATGTGAAAATGCCCATAAATGTAAGCAAAAATGTTAAAAAGCCAATATGTAGCATAGTTCAGAAAGTTGACCTGACTGAGCAAAATTAATGTGATTTTTGGATTCAGCACACCAAAATTATCCTAAATCAGCTCAAAAAACTTAAATAATACCTTTGTTGTTGACCAGTGTAACCAATGTGGACCCTATAGAAATGGACTATCTTCTGAATCTGGAAGTATGTACGTGGGGGTGCGGTCCATAAATGATGCCAGTATACCGTGAAAACAAAATTTAACATGCTTTCAACGTTCACTTCCCAACTTCTACACTTCTCTTATTGAGGTTTTGCACAAACGTCACATGATCACGTGGTTTTCTGTTTATGACGCCATATTGGTAGGCAAGCTTTCCTTGGATCGTACAGCGTGTTAAACGATGGACCTGCTAAACTCCTGAGTGCCGTCAGCCATCAAAGACTGAATCTCCTGACTGAATGGTGTAGTTTTGCGGGCTGTCATCATGTAGAATAACCTACCGCTACATTTACTGTAAACTTCCGCATCTGTGTTTTGTAAAACGGCGGGTCACAGACGCAACTCTCTGACCAATCGGTGCTCTGCAGTGTTTACACATCGCGTTTCAGTGTCTGTTCCCCAGTCTTGGAACCTCGACGGAGGTAATACCAAAAAAGTAGTACTGGGTACCAGATTCCAGGTCCTTTTTCGTAATGGAAACGCAAAAATGGCCAAGTCGAGTCGAACCGAGCCGGTACCACATAGTGGAAACGCGGCATATGGTGCCTTTACCACAAGCAGCCATATCGGCAAATAACAAAACACGCAAACATGAGTCCAAAGAAATATACGATATAAAGCAACAGTTCTGACTTTCTGGATCCAGATAGCGTGCCTACCAATATGGCGGTGTCAACAACAGTCACATGACCAGTGACGTCAGCTGCAAGTCCTCAATACGGTGGATCTCACATGAAAGTTTCACCACTTCTATATACACTGGTCCGCCCCACTACTCTATGGGCCCCCCACAAATACTGGGCCCCATGAATTCGTCATGTTTACCCCCCCCCCCAGGGCATAGCACACCAAATGCCATAAGAACTGATGTGACATACAACACCATTTATTGAGATCAGTCTGTTTTTTACTGTTGTTTGCAGTGTTTTGGTAATTTTCCTCTTTTTTTTTTTTTTTTTTTTTTTACTGTGTTTTTACCGAATTTTGACCGTATAACTGCTTTTTGGAGTTTAACCAGGTGCCAAAAACCAGCTGCACTGATTTAGAAAAAAGAAACTCCCAAAACAAAAACTTCTGGGCCTAAATTCAAATACTTGTTTTTCAGTGTGTTCCAGTTCACACGTCATATTAAACATCCCAAATCTCTTATTAATGTACATTCTGAGTGCCTCATTTAGTAAAAACCTGTCAAACTTCCATTCCTCTCTTTGTCTTTTTCTGTTATTCCACTCTGCTTTCACCCTAAAACACACATTAAAGCAAAACCACTGAAGAAAAGGAACACAAGCACATACTCACAGCAGCTTTTATGACAGTGAAACAAATGCTAATTCACAGCAGCACGTTTACCTGGAATAATGTCTCAGGGGTTAAAGGGTTAAAGACAATGTGTCAAAGGTCAGAGTTTTTAGTCCCAGATTAGACGATTCTGCAAAGACTGGAAATCCTGCAGACGGCAACTATGAGTCATGTTGTTTTTGTTTTTTAATTGGTTTCTACCTGATCTGAAGAACACAGACCTTTAGAGTGTTTATGCCATTTTTATTTGAGGTTTTGGCTATTAACGCTAAAGAGGAAAAGTAAAAAACAAAAAAATACTGGGGATGTAACAAGACATCTAAATGGCCAAGATTCCTGCCTGTAGAGAAGATATAAAACTACTTTAATGATTTTTCCAGAGAAAAAACAGAAGCAAAACAGAGTAAACTCATACGACCGAGAGTAAATGACTGCCTGTTCATCACCATCATCTTTATCACCACCATCTGATCCATTTCTATCACTGCTCTGCAGACACAACACAAACAAAACTGGTTCTGTTTTTTTGTTATTTTACTGATTAAATCCAACACCTGCTATCAAGAATTTAATTTATGACATTTGGCTTCTGCCGTTTTCTGTTTTATGGTGGAGAGATCACATCAACTGGTTTTGCACAATATTTACACGAATATTTGTGTGAACCAAGAATAAAAACTGTCCAGTGCTACTTTGTTGGCAGTTCCCAAATTAATTTTTCTCGATATTTAACCTGATTTTTCACCATTTATTATAATAATATCCTCTGTATTTTGTGTTTTTTCTTCTTTTTTTCACATAAGTTTTTATTTAAATTTTACAAACACATAATCAGCAAAAACAAAACAAAACAACAAAAACAAACATTGCTTGGGTACACTACATGACATTCAGATTTATTCAGTCCTTCCACCATTTCGGGTTCTGTAATCAGTCCATTTATTCCATTTTTTGTCCATTTGTGCTTGTTGTAGTCGCAGTTTATAGGTTATTTTTTTTCCATTGTATATATTCCTTCTATAATTGTGATCCATTGGTCCTTTGTTGGTGGTTCTGTTGTTCCCCAGTTCTTTGTAACTACCACCACCACCACCACCGGGTGACCGCGGGACATAATGCGGGACATACCGACCCCGTATTTGGGCGTGTATTTAGGCAGGGGTGCAGCGCTCCCACAAACAGACGGGCCAGTCTGTGTTTGGCTTCACCATGTCCTTAACCCTTTCATGCATAGTGGTCACTCCAGTGGACAGTTACTCTACAGCTTTACTCTTGTATATTCATGGGTTTTGTTGTTTTAGTTCCATATCAACCAACACAGTGGACACTTATGCATCATCTCATAAATTGCAATTCATACCATTATTGTAACTTTGCTGTTCTTGATTGGTTCTTTAGTGGAAATCAATTGTTAATATTTATTTTTTGCATATTATCTCCATGAAGTGAGTAATAACTAGTATTAGAATATGTTAAAATGTGAGAAAACATCAGATTAGCTGCATTAAACATGGTTTCATTTCACTGTTTTTATATCATTTTATGATATTGGGTTTTAAATACATGTTTCTTTGCTTCAAGAATAAGATTCATGGTGTAGCTGAGCAGACATTTTTGTAACTCCATGAAAAACCAGTTGATTTAAAAAAAAAAATTCAATCACATTGCTTTGTTTTGTTTTTCATGCCTAAAGAGGAATAAAAACACTCAGGAAAAAAAATCTTGATTAAGGTTCGAATAATTCATGCATGAAAGGGTTAAAGCGATTCTAACTCATCAACGCCATGATCCGGTTTGAGGACTATACCGCTATACCAGCCGTAGCGTTATTCAACTTCAGCCATGAAGCCTAGTTTGGCCAGTGGCGCCCCCTACTGTCGACACCATAAATTCTGCTGTAGACAAGGGCAATTAACCGACAATTAATAATTTAATCGAGCAAAATTAATTGACAGTTGATTAATTGTTTACATATGTATTTATCACCACTTCAGTCCAAACTAGAAAAGCACTTGGAGAGCGCAGACACCCCCCCCCCCCGATGACCACCAATATTGAATCATTTCTTCCTTGTGCCAGTACCAAAATTTCCTGAAAATTTCATCAAAATCCATCCATAACTTTTTGAGTTATCTTGCTAACAGACAAACAAACAAACAAACAAACAAACCGACAAACCCTAACGAAAACATATCAATTTTAGACGACAGGAAGCACAACTCAACTCCAACTTTATGACATTGATTATGACATTGAAAATTTGTGGAATCCAAATTACTTCACAAATCTTTTGAGCATTACTGTGTACTTGTATTACTGTGATTAGAAATAAACACAAAACAGCTGAAAACAGTTCTGGACTAAGTTAACGATACCACTGTTTTGACACTTTTTTGGTGATTTTATCCTATTTATATAATGTTTTTGCATTTGGAATATATCTATGATGTCCTATATATAATGCTTGTTTTCCACATTTCAATGGTTGATGAAGTGAAGTCAATGATGTAAAAATTTGCTGGACATACTTTTGCTGAATATCCCACTGTGGCTCGTCTCTCTCCTGACTTCACTGATCAGATATAGTACTAAATGTCACCTTTTCTTTTGGTCAGTCTTTGTTGTAAACATTTTCTTTTTCATTCCAAACTGTCTCGAGGGATTTTCTTCAGTGGCCTTCTCAGCGGTTTACTGACACGTCCACGTCCAAACAATACAACAAGTGAAGACGCATTTTGTTCTATTTTGACATCAAAATACAATAAAACCATATGTACTACAGAATGGGACACATTTCCTGGAGTTACATCTCAGTGTCTGTGTGTGTGTGTGTGCATCTTCTGGTGGTTTTCTATCTGACCACAGAGAGTGTGACAAATGGATGTGTCAGAGCTTGATGGAGCACTGCGATTGCTCTGCTAGGCGCAAAGCTATTACATGACTATATAGACAGGCCCAAAGAAAAATCCTGTTTCAATCAACCACACATAATCTGAGAGACAAAGAAAGATGTTCAACTGTTGATAGAAGAGTGAGGCGCTCGTTCTAGAGGAAGATCATTTTCTAATACACAATATAAATCTATTAGTGTCTCAGAGAGCTGAATTCGGATGTGTGTGGAATTTTCTCTCCGTCACCAAAAGGAGAACTCAACACGTTGCAGAAGGCTGATTTCTTAGCCCTGTTTGTGGTTTAGCAAATTCGTTTCAAAGCCAAATCTCATCTTTACAAATTAACTTTTTGGGTTTTTTTAAGGTTATATGACAAAGGTAGTAGGAAGCCGCTGTGAAGGTTACAGTTTTTAAAGCTGCTACTGCCAAAATCAGAAGCAAAAAACATTGGAATTAGAAACTCCACACCTTCCTTGTACAGCTCTCTCTTCTTCGAGGACAACAAAGACCCCGACTACCCTGAGTATCTCAAAATAAAACAGATGGCTATTATGGCATTTTCACACAGCGTATTCGAGTCCGTACCGTACTTGGATATGTTCACACCTTTCTCACAGGTGTTGCATTCACAAGTACGTACTGCGAGTACGAGTGGGTGTTACAGGGCCGAAACAGTAGGTGGCAGTGTGGAAGGAATTCTGTCGCTATCCAACAAAGGCAGAAGTCAGAACAAGACAAACCTTGAAGTCATTGAGCAACTGTTCTGTTAATTTGTCTGCGATGGCAGCAAGCTGGGATAAACATGACAAATTCATGGGGCCCAGAATGTGTGGGGGGCCCATAGAGCAGTGGAGGGGGTCCAGTGGATACAGGTTAGAGGTTCTGAAAATTTTGTGTAAGATCTGCCATATAAGAGAGGAACAGAAGTATGGAGTAGGACGTTGAAAGCATGTTAGGTTTCATTTTCACTTCATCCCAGCGTTAGTTACGTTAGTTGGTTTTATTGGTTTCCAGTGACCCAGAACAGATGTCATTACATTTTGGGAAAGGTAGGTCAAATGTTCAACTTTATATGAATTTTTAAAAATATTTTCCCCATTTACTTATAATGGGCAAAGTTTGAAATTGCTAGAAAAAAAAACTTAAATTTTACCTCAATTTACTTAAATGTTTGTTATCTGGGATACCGATGGGGGGGGGGGGTAAACATGACACATTTATGGGGCCCAGCATTTGTAGGGGGCCTATAGAGCAGTGGAGGGGGTCCAGTGGATACAAGTTAGAAGGTGTGAAAATTTCGTATAAGAGAGGCATAGAAGTCGGAAGTTGGACGTTGAAAGTATGTTAAGTTTCAGTTTTGTTTCACGCTAGCGTAAGTGACGTTATGCACCCCCCCCCGACAGATTGACAAGATCCTGAATTTTATGAATGGGCTCACAACATTTAGCTTTCACGGGGACCACAATTGGTAGCAGCGCCCCTGGCAGCAATAATGGTCTATCTGTTAGCCTGTTTGAGGCAAAGTGAAGAAGAGCGACCTTCATTGTCCCTGATATATCACAGAGTGGTTTGGTTGATAAGGCGAGCCCGTGCCGTGCAGATCTGAGGGTTTTCAGGAGACAACAGGCGCGCCTTCTATGGTCTCGTGGTGATTAAGTCACTTCTGTTCTCGGGCACGGATCGCTTTCACATGGCAACATACCGTACTGGAGTCCTCGCAGTCCGTACCCTGGACTACCTTCTCAACTGGACTCAGGTATGGTACTCAAGCACGGAACATTTGCATTCACATGGATAAAATTAAGCAGACTTTGGGGTCAAACAGACTCGGATACAGACTTGGGTATGCAGTGTGAAAGCACCCTAAGTGGTGACTTCATAAAACCTGGGTGCCACAGACTTACACTGGACTTGTTTCTAAAAACATTAAGTCTGTTTCTTTTTTGTTGATGTTCTTGTACTTCTAAAGAGTGCTCAGGTCCATCTTTAAATATTTCCTCTGCTACTAAGACCTCAGGACAAATAGATAAAAGGCAATAGTTAAAAGGTTCCACAAACAAGACTGTAAAATGACTTTTTGTGACGTTTGACAAGGTCACTAAACTAGCTCTTAACATTAGCTGACCTCTGACCCCTCAGGCCCCGATAATTCCACCCCTTTTGGCCAAATATGGTCACCTCTTACTCCAAAAAGCAACATGAAAACCAGTAAATTGCAAACTACCTGGATCAAAACCACAATGAACTACAGAGTACAACAAGACTGAGGAAGTCTAAGTCTTGACACTACTGTCATTTTCCATCATTACTTATAAACATAAACACTCTGGTTCCAGTTTTAGGTCTAGTCCTAGTTCTTGAACTGGTTTCTAGCACCAGTTCCAAGCCCAGATAAATGGAGAGGGTTGTGTCAGGTAGGGGATCCGGCATAAATGTTCTACCAAGCTAACCATGTAAATCACAAACTCTTGAACATAATCACTCTGGAAATCATATTTAAAATTCTACTTTTGCTACTTAAAGATAATTTAAGTGTTTAAAATATAGAATCAGAATCAGCTTTATTGGCCAAGTATGTGAACACATACAAGGAATTTGGCTTCGGTTTTTCTTTGCATACGTTTCAACCTGAACCCAAAACAACATGAAACCAATCACACCTGAACATAGACCTAATATAGACAAATATTCAACTAGAAGCAAGGACAACAATGGGATGAGATTTACAGTGGACTTGTAATATGCATAGAATGCAAATTGGAGTTTTATACAGTGAGTGGATGTGTACAGAGATCCGGTCTATTAAAAATTTGTTTATGTATATATTATTGTAGTGCAAATTGGGTGTTTTACATATCACAAATTAGTCAGAGTTTTTATGCAGAGTGCAAAAAATAAGTTTGTAAGTGGGTAAACTGGGGTCAGGGGATACTGACACTGGATGGCTCATAAAGTAAAATATTTGTTTTGCAAATATCTGCATTTGTGTGGATGGAGCATATATAAATGTGCACTAATGGCTCCAAAAATACACGATGGCAGCTTCAGAATGACAGTCCATGAACCAGCAGGTGATGCAACGGAGGCTTCATCCACTATTTACAAAGTGTTTCGGGTGCTGACTGTTTGGATAGTTAACTGTGGTCCATACTGGAGTATCACAGGTGATCATAATGTACTTTAACACTGCATGTTACCTAGTATTAAATGGAAAAAAAAAGAAGAAAAGGAAGAGGAACCCTGCTCTGAGCCATTATAGAAACAATCTCCATTATTCAACATATAGTGAATGTTATTTGTAAAGTTTCAGTTGGTAATAGTTGAGCGGACCTAACTACAAAGCTCCATCAAAGCCTGCTTGTACCTTAAAATAACCTTGAAGTAATTGGAGCAGCTTGAAGTCCAGGAAAAAGGTTTCAAACACAAAGACATACGTCAGTGTCACAGCAATGTATTTATTCTGATGCAAGTCAGGTGAAACAGACAGGAGTAAACAACCTGATACAGATAAAGCACCGTGACCTTGGGCTGACATCCCATGACTACTGGACCAACACGTTGTTGTTTTAGAAAGACCTGTGTGTACTTGTAGACCAAAATAGAGCAGCTACTTACATTTTGTTCCAGTTCTACCAACTAAACTAAAACTCTCCGGTTGACTAAAGAGCCTTTTTGGGTACTATATGTATTAAAACTCATAATAATCAATGGCTTTTTCAGTTATAGCCATGACCACAGAGCTCAATCATATCATATCTTATGTCTGTGCTGATGACAAACATCTTCTAAAAATACAAAGACTATGACATTGTCCTGTAGACCTAAGGTATGCACTAGAACTTAACATTCACTCTTAACCCTTTATCAGGCAAGTGACCATTTTTAGTCATTTCTGCACACATTACAAGACAGTGACAACATCAGTTCCAGTGAGAACAGTGAGGCAACAATCTCAGGTCCAATGTGGTCTACAGGGTCTGTAAAGTCCACCTGTGAGGTGTACCTGCTTTGTTAGGTACCATGAAGTAATGGTACTAATGCAGGGGTGTCAAACATGCGGCCCGGGGGCCAAAACCGGCCCGCCAAAGGGTCCAGTCCGGCCCGCGGGATGGATTAGTGAAACACAAAAATTACACTGAGGATATTAACAATCAAGGATGTCAAAATAATTTTAGGTCAATTCCATCTAAAGTGGGTCAGACCAGTAAAATACTATCATAATAAACTATAAATAATGAAAACCACAATTTTTTTTCTTTGCTTTAGCGTAAAAAAAAAAGTCAAATTACGCAAAAATGTTAACATTTACAGACTAGCCTTTTACAAATAATGTGAAAAACCTGAACAAACATGAACAACCTGAAATGTCTTAAGAGAATTAAGAGTAATTGTACCATTATTCTTCTGTTATTAAAATGTTTTTTGTATTTGTAGATCCACTGTGATCTGTAAGTTGTAATGAACGTGAAAATGAGAAGATGAGGCCAAATAATGGCATAAATTGTTAAAATGGCACTTTTTTTCTTCATAAATTTAATTTTGGTCACAGTTGTTCATGTTTTTACACATTTTTTTAAAGGATGTAAAACATTTGATAATATAATTTTATTTTTTTCACTCTAAAACATAGAAATTAGACATACAAATTTTGGAATTGATATTATTTTTGTATTGTGTTATTATTTTAATCATCCGGCCAACTGCAGGTCATATTGTATGTATGTATTGTATGTGGCCCCTGAACTAACATGAGTTTGACACCCCTGTACTAATGTAAGAAATGATGTTCAAAGGGATCATGTGGATGTGGACAGGGGTCTGGATCAGCACTTATGATGGTCTAATGGTATAAAAATGATGTTCTAATGTTCACCTTTCACCTTATATGTGTTTTTCTTGTATTTTATATATATACAGTATATACTTGTAATTTTTGCCACTTACAAGTAAGGAACCAAATATGGTAACTTCATTGATCTTGATTTTCTGCATAACAATAAAAGTATTTGAAAAATTTCACAAAAGTAATAAAGTCTTATGTCCTGCAATAACACACTAAAGTTGAAATTTTGAATTTCAGAGTATTTCTATGAGTGAACTATTCATTCATTCATTCATTTTATTCATTTGTTTATTTCCAGCATTTACAGAACACATGCAAGTTCAAAAATTCCAAAATCATTCATTTACACTGGAAAAGGAGTAGGAAGAAGAAAACTTTTTTAATCCCACCCCAATTCTCATCACCAAATAATTTAACATATTAAACATTACCCAGTCCTGTCCTTAGACTTCAAGCTAAAACAATGAACAAAACAAGCCTATACCAAATTAGAATGTCCTTCAACAGTATTTACATTAAAACTATAAAGGGTTAATGGCTTCCCTACTGCCTGCCTGTTCCTCTGCATGACTGACTGCTTTAACGCCAGTATAAATACATGTCTAACTGGAAAACTGCTCATCTACCAACCTGTAAAAATATAAAGGTCTGAACCATCGTCTTTGTCTAGCAGTTTCTCTGCTTGTTGTCTTTGTATCTGCCTTTAGAAACGGTGTTACTGCCAGCATTTGACCCCAACTCTGCACCCACAAATGTGTAGTTTTTCTTTTTAGTGCACTGACATCAGCATATAACTGGTAAGATCAAGGTAGGGAGGGAAACAAGTAGAAAACAACAAAGTTCATGAAATAAGGAGACAGAGGATGCATCTATGTTGCATTCATTTTCCTTGGACCCTCTAATAAGTGCTATGCCCGACTTTCTGTTGACTAAATTTTTTTTTTTTTTTTTTTCAGCCCAGCATTTATTATTAGTTCACCCTTCACCCTCACCATCCTGTGGCTCCACCCTCTTGTCCAAATATGATCATTTCTGGCCCAAAACATCAAGACTTTAATGGTTAAAATGCAAACCTGGCTTCAAAACAGTGGGTACTGTAAACTTCTTACAAACTGTGCTCGGTACAGAATCATATCAGTAAAATTCCCAACATTTCATAATCTTTAAGTAGCTTTAAATAGACAATAAATCAGATGGCATATCCTGCTTTTTTGGCTGCAAAAAGAGAAACTGTCAGGAGCAGGGTTAATGATTAGATAGTAATTATTATGCTCTTTTTTTTTTGCTATCTGTGCATTATCGCTTTGAAAGAATAACCTCCAAGGAGCGACTAAACCCTGAAAACGGCAAGTTTTGACAAAGATTCATGTCTTTTTGTGTTGTTTTTTACTTTGGGGATTTCGTCATTTTAATACCACAATGTGGGCACATATTCAAAAAAAAAAAACTACTCCCTGGACACATTTTTACTGCAGCATCCAGTGGACAGAGCCACCAAAAACCATCCAAACAACCCAGAAAAATGTGATTCCATTACCAGAATTACTGTACAAGGGTGGCATATGTATCTACAGCATTAGCACAGT
This sequence comes from Sphaeramia orbicularis, assembly GCF_902148855.1. Taxonomy (NCBI): domain Eukaryota; kingdom Metazoa; phylum Chordata; class Actinopteri; order Kurtiformes; family Apogonidae; genus Sphaeramia; species Sphaeramia orbicularis. The sequence goes on from NC_043977.1 coordinate 12,935,163, forward strand.
GCTACCAAAGTGTGTAGATGAACTAGAATACATCTCATCTACTGTAATAAGAGTTTAATCAAAGGTTACTATGTATGATATGCACGAAAGATGAAAGGGGAGTCTTTAAATACTGCATCTGAAGAGTCACAATCAGCACAGTGATTGTGAATTTACCACAGTGATGATTCAACTGCACCAAAATACAATGATGTTAGAGTAGAGCTCCTCTCCAGTGATGTTTGACTGATGATTTACAGAGTACGTACTTAGTACATTTGGCAAATCTGATTTTGACCTCTGCCACTGTAAGATTAATCACTTGTCTTTGGCATTTTGAGCAGAAGTTAAAAGTGAGAGGACTGCTACTTGAATGGTTTGTGGGTTGCTTTTATTTCTAATAAATAATTTTTAAAAAAAAATTTAAAAAAATGCAGATTTAAAAGTATTATGGTGTAGGTGAGGAATGGGGTTAGAGGAGGGTGGAAAACCCATAAAGTCTATCAGTCTGTACATTTGGACTAGGAACTGTGAAAAACTGTTTCTACTACATTGTCATTGTTGTCTTTGTTTTATGATCTAGCAGAATGCAAAAAAACAAAAACAAATGCAACAACTGGAACATGTGTTTTTCTGTGGTGGTGTTCAATAAAAAAATGAAGTTGAAAAAAAAAAGTATTATGACTAAAATGCAATTCAAAACTCAATATTTAGAGTAATATAGACATGTTAATTCATACAAGGGTCTTGCTCTGTTGTGTTTTATATATATATATATATATATATATATATATATATATATATATATATATATATATATATATATATATGTATATATTTATTTATTTATTTATTTATTTTCTTTACATAAATGTGAGACTGAGGTTAACACCTACACGTTGCTAATACCAGCCATGTTTCAGCATCTGATATAAATATACAGGAAGACACCAGGGAAACAGGTGATTAAATGTGCGCTCCATTATAAAAGGAGTTTCTATCTCACATTATTGCTTCTCAAACCAATTCCAGCATATTATGAAAATTAGGCTTTTAATTTAATAACATAATAATACTATAATATCCTCCTGAGACCCAGCAATGCATTTTTGTCCTCTGTAGGGGACAAAAGACTCAGTTTCACTTAAAAATGTAGTCCATTGCAAAGGACATTCCATGAAAAAAAAAAAAAAAAAAAAATCTGAAAAAACCTGCATTATGCAGTTTCCAATCAAGACAAGTGTTTAATCTAACAAAGCCAAAACTTTCACTTACCTGGGTCTCAGGAGGATATATACACACACACACACATATACATATACATATATATATATATATATATATATATATATATATATATATATATATATATACATACATATATATATATATATATATATATATATATATATATATATATATATATATATATATATATATATATATATATATATATACAGTACAGGCCAAAAGTTTGGACACACCTTCTCATTCTTCGCATTTTCTTTATTTTCATGACTATTTACATTGTAGATTCTCACTGAAGGCATCAAAACTATGAATGAACACATGTGGAATTATGTACTTAACAAAAAAGTGTGAAATAACTGAAAACATCTCTTATATTCTAGTTTCTTCAAAGTAGCCACCCTTAGCTCTGATGACTGCTTTGCACACTCTTGGCATTCTCTTGATGAGCTTCCAGAGGTAGTCACCTGAAATGGTTTTCACTTCATAGCTGTGCCTTGTCAGGGTTACTTAGTGGAATTTCTTGCCTTATTGATGGGGTTGGGACCATCAGTTGTGTTGTGCAGAAGTCAGGTTGATGCACAGCTGACAGCCCTATTGGACAACTGTTAGAATGCATATTATGGCGAGAACCAATCAGCTAAGTAAAGACAAACGAGTGGCCATCATTACTTTAAGAAATGAAGGTCAGTCAGTCTAGAAAATTTCAAAAACTTTGAATGTGTCCCCAAGTGCAGTCGCAAAAACCATCAAGCGCTCCAACGAAACTGGCTCACATGAGGACCGCCCCAGGAAAGGAAGACCAAGAGTCACCTCTGATGCTGAAGATAAATTCATCTGAGTCACCAGCCTCAGAAATCGCAAATTAACAGCAGCTCAGATTAGAGACCAGATGAATACCACACAGAGCTCTTGCAGCAGACACATCTCTACAACAACTGTTAAGAGGAGACTGCGTGAATCAGGCCTTCATGGTCAAACAGCTGCTAGGAAACCACTGCTCAGGAGAGGCAACAAACACAAGAGATTTATTTGGGCCAAGAAACCCAAGGAATGGACATTAGACCAGTGGAAATCTGTGCTTTGGTCTGATGAGTCCAAATTTGAGATCTTTGGATCCAACCGCCGTGTCTTTGTGCGACGCAGAAAAGGTGAACGGATGGATGCTACATGCCTGGTTCCCACCGTGAAGCATGGAGGGGGAGGTGTGATGGTGTGGGGGTGCTTTGCTGGTGACGCTGTTGGGGATTTATTCAAGATTGAAGGCAACCTGAATCAGCATGGCTACCACAGCATCCTGCAGCGACATGCCATTCCATCCGGTTTGCGTTTAGTTGGACCATCATTTATGTTTCAACAGGACAATGACCCCAAACACACCTCCAGGCTGTGTGAGGGATATTTGACCAAGAAGGAGAGTGATGGAGTGCTGCGCCAGATGACCTGGCCTCCACAGTCACTGGACCTGAACCCAATCGAGATGGTTTAGGGTGAGCTGGACCGCAGAGTGAAGGCAAAAGGACCAACAAGTGCTAAGCATCTCTGGGAACTTCTTCAAGACTGTTAGGAAACCATTTCAGGTGACTACCTCTTGATGTTCATCAAGAGAATGCCAAGAGTGTGCAAAGCAGTCATCAGAGCTAAGGGTGGCTACTTTGAAGAAACTAGAATATAAGAGATGTTTTCAGTTATTTCACACTTTTTTGTTAAGTACATAATTCCACATGTGTTCATTCATAGTTTTGATGCCTTCAGTGAGAATCTACAATGTAAATAGTCATGAAAATAAAGAAAATGAAAAGAATGAGAAGGTGTGTCCAAACTTTTGGCCTGTACTGTATATGAAAGAAAGAAAAAGAAAATTCAGCATGAAAAAACCCTTTGTTTTTCCCTGGGAGGTTTTGATTGCTGACACTGTAAGTCTTGCATTTCTTAATCTCTATATAAATGCAATGTTTATGTAAAGATTAGGAGGAACTACAGAGACAGTGCTTCTCACTGTACTTGTAATGGTGTTGGAATGGTTTCATATTAAGACAGATGTGACAAGTGAGTCTGTAAATGTTTACTGCGGCTGTGCGCCAATATATTTTTTGTCTACAATCCTGTTACAGAAGTATGCTTTACTTCATTTATTCATTCATCTTCTGCACCACTTTATCCTCCAGAGGGTCTCAGGGGTGCTGGATCCTATCCCAGCTACCTAAGGGCGAAGGCAGGGTTCAACTTGGATGTGTCACCAGTTCATCACAGGGCCAGTCAATCTCACATTCACACCTATGGGCAATTTAGATTAACCAATTAACCTATTAGTGCATGTCTTTAAATCATTGGGGTCAAACATGGGACCCAGGGGCCAAATCCAAGGGTCCAGTCCAGCCCGTGGGAGGAATTTGTGAAATGCAAAAATTACGCTGAAGATATTAATCAAAGGAGTCAAAACAGTTTTTAATTTAGGTTCCATATACAGATGTATACAGACCAATTAGCTCTCAAGTGGGTCAGACCAGTAAAATGTTATCATATTAACCTATAAATAATGATAACCCCAAATTTTCTCTGTTTTAGTGTAAAAAAAAAAAAGTAAAATTACATGAAAATGTTTACATTAACAAGCTATCCTTTTTCCAAAAACATGAATAATCTGAAATGTCTTAAGAGAAGTAGATGCAATTTTACTAATATTCTACCTGTTTCTAAATGTTTTGTGTATTAATAATTGAAATGTAAGTTGTACATGTGTAAATGATAAACTGATAAACTGGGGTTTATTATTGTATACATACATGTTTTTTCTTAAAGGAGTGACACATTTTGCTTTTTAAAACTGAATTATGCATTTTAAAACATTTCCCCGTGGTCTACATAAACTGTAAACGCTCTGCTTGGGTCTGAATTCTTCATTAATTGAACTCCACAGGTCCATCTTCAACCCTATTGCTGAATAATGACACCAGAAAGGTCGTTTTGAGCGCTGGCCCTTTAAATGCACGAGTCACTTCACGTCCCACCCCCTCCAGGTTGTTGACCGTGTTTTCAGTCCTGTTCAACCACTTGTAACGCGTAACAAATTAAGCAGGAATTAAAATGGGTTGTAGAAATCCACTTGATTTTTGCCAAAATGAATATAAAGATAGTTTTGCAGCACCTGGAGGGTTCAAATTCAAACTTTATGAACTATTAGGGTCTAAATACACAAATAAACGAACCAAAGACTAATAAAAGTGGGTTGAGCAAAATATGACCTATGATACCTATGATGAACATATGATGTTATTTAGATTTTCAAGGAAACTTTGTGGATGTAAACATGATCATAAAATAAATGTACTGGTTTCATATTTTGAGATCCAGGTTGGGTTGGTATGGGGGTCGCCACTGGTTCTGGGGGGGGGGGGGGTATAATTTGTGTGTCACAAAATCTTATATCACAAAATGTGAATTTCTGTCTTGTTTTTGTATTGTACTTTTAGAGATGCACAATCAAAATAAATAAAAATGATCAAAAAATAAATAAATGTACTTGGGATGCACCGATACTGATACGAGTAACGGCATCGGCTCCGATACTCAGTGTGTGTACTCATACTCGTAAAAGTAATCTGATACAAATGCACTGATACCACTTACGGCCGTTTGACATTCACAGTTCAGTGCAGCAGGTACGCGGCGGTGGAATAATGTGTGTGGAGTGTGAAGATTTTTCAAAATAAATGACGGTGATAGAAGTAACGCTGACTGACAGTAACGTTACAGACAGACAGATACAGACGCAGCGTTCTGTCCATCCTCTGTGTACATTCCATCTGTTTTCCAGGTGCTGGCGGATGAGTACCCAGATGGAGAGGGGTACGGAGCGGTGCAGATCGCCACCAGCAGAAGTGAAAACGAAACTTATCGCTCATTTGTCTTTTCTCTTCCTACTGAAGCTAAACTTTTAAACCTTACCAGTGAAAACGCTGCAATATTAGTATCCACATTAGTGTTACCTCTGTCGTCTCCATGTTTGTTATTACTGACTTTCTTCTTCTTCTCAAAAAACTTTACTCTTCTTCGTGGTATTTGTCCAGTATGGTTAATTCAGAGCGGCACCCCCTGGTGGATTAATTGACAAACGGTCATTCCAACACATTAAATGTCAGCAGCAGCACTTTGTTCCAGTCAGACTAATGACAACGACAATAAAGCACATTTACAAAAGGAACAAAGAACTGGAATGGGATTATTAAGTACTCGTATCGGTACTCGGTATCGGCAAGCACTCAAATGTAAGTACTCGTACTCGGTCTGGAAAAAAGTGGTATCGGTGCATCCCTAAAATGTACTTTTTTCACTGTTATTATTTTACCAGTCCGGCCCACTTCAGATCACACTGGGGCGAACGTGGCCCCTGAACTAAAATGAGTTTGACACCCCTGCTTTGGATGGTAGGAGGAACCCAGAGAGAGCCCACACAAATATGGAAAGAACATGCAAACTCCACACCCCACATCCGTCCCAAATCCCCTCTGTCAGCTGGTGTTGGAATCAAACCCAGGACCTTCTTGCTGTGAGGTGACGGCGCTAACTACTGCACCGCCGAGCCGCCGTACTTCAATTCATTTTTATTTCACTCTTCATAAGAAACACCAGTCTGCCCGTCTTAACTCCAGTCTTACAGCCAACACATATTCCATGTTTTGTTTTTTTTTTCCTTCTCCTCGGTTGCCACTACTTCCTTTATTCATATATTCAGCTCCTGTGTTCAGCTAGGCGCTAATAACCTCCTCACTCTTCCCTCCCTCTATTTCCACATCTTCTTCTTGTGTTTTTTCCATCTGCATCCATGCAGTACCTCCCTCCTGCTCTCTCTCTCTCTCTCTCTCTCTTTCTCCAACTCGGCTTCACTGTATTCCTCGCACGGTGAGGGTTAGCCCAAAAAGCTGTCAGGATATGTTCTGCTGTCAGCGAGATGCCGAGTGGGAGCACATTAGATATCGGCCTCAGCGTGTCCCTGACAAGAAACAAGCCAATTAAGGAATCCCCCGGTACTGCTTAAGCCCGGTTATGGCAGAGGTCCCCGAGACGAACACTGGTGTGCTAAATCATCATACCTTTTTTATATTAGAGACTCCGTGGGGAGAAGTGGAGTGATTCTGGATTATTCCCCCTTTTTTTTTTTTTTCCTAGCAGCACTGCCGGCCATCACTCAGCAGCACACTGGGTTTATCGTAGCTATGAAGGACACTGACATCCAGATTTTCCCCCCTCTCTCCTCCTCTGTTGTTCAGTTTCACTCTCAAGGCTAATAGTATTAGGGATAGAGGAAGTGCTGTGAGATAAGCTTTAGGATGTGTTGGTGCAATCAATTACTGTGGATAAATATTGCAATAAAAAGATTAAGGATTAGTATAGCGGGGAAGTAAAGAGGCTTGAGAGTGTGTGCAAATGCTTTCTGTAAGTACTTGAATGTGTGCATGTCCTGTGTTTGTCGTCTTATTCATTTATTCTCATCTTATATCCAATCATTCTCTTACGTTTTCCCTTCGCTTGTTTTGTGTCGGCCTGGGTTTCCCAATTACCTCTCCCTATGTCTGCGTCTGCCTCTATAAAAACAAAGCCTCGAGTATGACAGCAATCCTTTAAAAATCTGTCCAAAAACTGACAAACTGATTTATTTGCCAGATTTAATGTCCATTAGCGGAGGTTTACCGTAGCTGTACCGGATAGAATGATAAAGAAAGGTTAGAAATTGCCACCTCATACTTTAACAGTTGAGATGAGGGAGTAGTTAGAGGAACTTTTTACTGAATCTGGATTTTACAAACAAAAAAACAAACAAACAAAAAAAAAAGTGACCTGCTGATCACTTACCTGTGATAACGCCACCAGGAATGTATTTTGTTTCTATTTTTCACACACATTTTGGTTATACTGGGTGTCCCATAAGTCTCCATACATAAGAGACATAATACATTCCATACATATATGGTTCTAGTATGTATTTCTTTATATTTCAGACAACCCAAAGAGTGCATTTGAATAAAGAGCAACGAATCGAAATCATCCTGATGGCCGGTTCAGCAAGCAGTCATATGGTTGCAAGTGCATTTAACAGAAAACATGGGACGAGTATCACACACGACACTGTGGCAAAACTTATTGTCAAGTTAAAAAAAACAGGAAGAGTTTTGGATCAATTTGTTCCTGACAAAATGGCAGTCATATAGAGCATATTATGTAAATAAAAATGGTTTATGTCAAGAAACCTTTATTTTTCCTATGTATGGAGACTTATGGGACACCCTGTACAATGTAAATAATGTCGAATGAGTTGATTCTAATTGGGTATAGGCTTATTTTGTTCATTGTTCTGACTTGAAGTCTAAGGACAGGAGTGAGTATTTAAAACATTATTATGTTAAGGTTTTTAAGGATGAGAATGGGGGTGGGATTAAACAAGTTTTCCTTCTTCCCACTCCTTTTCGAGTGTAGATTTTGACTTTGCATGTATTCTGTAAATGCTCGAAATAAACAAATAAAATGAAAAATGAAATATCCACAAGAGTGTCATGACACAGGACAAAGAAATAAAAAAGGGTAAAAGTTACAAAAGGTTGAAAAAAAATAATAAAAAGTCCAGCCACTGTTCCATTTTATGAATCTGCTCCAAAGTGAAATATGTCCTTTCTCCATGCTCTATCTGTCTGCCAAGGTCTAGTCCAAACACATACAGGTACATTCTGAAACACCGCCTTTTTTGTGTGACTCACCAGCAAATGCACTTTTAGGTCACTGAAAATAGTGAGGAAACAGTAGTTTTTACTATTTATTTATTTGCACATCACAAACAAGGATAAAAAATATCATGCAAGTAACACCATTGTGCAGGAGAGGATAGGAGCCAAAAAAGACGTATATAAAGACCTCCCCGGTATTTATTTTATTTAATATTATTTCTTCATTTCTAATTTATTTCTCGCTCTCTCCTTATCTATTTCATTTTATTTATTTATTTTTTTGTTTGAATTGTTTTCCTTAACTATTGCTTTGTCTTCTGTTTGGGTTTTGAGTGGCTGGCCTTGGGTGGCGGTGTTGACATTCAGGTGTGGCAATCCATGTCTGTTCTATTATTTGTACCTCATGCTGTGCATCACTCTGTCTTAAATGTTCAAAATGTTCTATAAATAAAGTTTAATAAAATAAATAAATAAATAAGACCTCTCCGGAAATAAAGAATTCACAAAAGAAGAAATAAAGAATAAAAATACCATATAACTGAAAAAAATAATTAAAAATAAAAATAAAAAAAAACTTAATTTAAGAATGTCACTCAATTATTTCATTCTATTAAAACAGAATCTGCCGTTTCCATTGTTTGTTTTCATAGTGTAAGCTATAGCCTACCATTTAGCTTTAGTACTAGTTTTACACACAGCCCGACCTAAAATAAACTGCATTTAGCTTTGGTTATAGGATGCATTCACTGTGGCATTATTTAGACCACGTAGTGCTTATGCAATGTCATAATATTTATTTCTGTCCTGAGTTGCATTAATTTTTCATGAAGATCTAGTATTGATGATGGAGGCTGCTGTGTCAAGTCTTCTTCGGCACATCCCAAAGAGCTACAGTACAACAGGGTTCAGGTCTGGACTCTGGGGTGTCTAATCCATGTGTGGAAATCTCAGTCTCAATCTGACTTTGATGAATCTTTGCATTATAATCTTGGAATATATACTTAGCACCATTAAAAACACACGCTCCAAACATGTGGTGTAATTTCCAGAAAAGGATTTGCTCAGGTGCCTTGCACAAGATGAGTAACACAGTTAACAGCCGTATTTTTTTCATTCCTGACGCGTGCGACATCAGCGTTTGGACTAATCCCTGAATGTCGGACACTGAGTCGAATCTCTTGTACAGAGTCACACTTGACTGTTTAACGTTAGGTGTGCTCAACAGCCGATATAAAGGCAGTAAAGAAAACGCCCAAATGTTTTTGTCACCTCAAAATGACACGACTTACGATACAACAGAGAGAACGTGCCATTGGAATTTTACGGGCAGGTCTGAGCTGAGCCGTGGTGAAGTCACTCACGGTTTGCACTGTCATCGCAGTACAATCAGTCGTCTGAGTGATCGGATCCCACAGGACAGGATCATGAGACTGTGAGAATTAATCAGCATTTAATCAACATTTAATCATTTTAAAAGATACTTCATATTATTTTAATTTAGATAGTTAAAGTCTTAAGTTTAATCACAAGATGATCTCTTTGTTTCACTAGTGAGTGGATCACATCTTGGTCCACATACTAAACTGGCAGATTTATGATCACAGGACTTAGGTATTACCTTAGCTACACTTTTGAATACACCCCCCCCAAATAGGATCGTAAACCAAGATGTAAACATGGTCAGAATAGGGTCAAACATCTGCTTGACCGTAGAGTCAGGTAGTACCAGTCTATTTTTTGTGACACAATCCACTTAGTACGAGAGTAGTTTTGTAGGGACATGAAATATGTTGCTTAGATACGGGAATCTAGGATGTGTATATTTTAACTGTCGTTTAACAGGTTACATGGCGGAGTCTTAAAGAGCAACATGAAGTTGCTGGAGAAAACTCAACCCCCGAAATGGAAACACTTCTCTAAGGAACCAATCAGAAGATGAGATCAACCTACATTTCTGGATAACCATTGCCTACTATAAAACACTGGGTCTGGAAAAGAATAGGAGTCAGACTTTCTGAACTGACAAGGTATATTGTTGTTGTCAGGGAAAGAAAGGTCCAGAGCTCTGTACAACTAATCTAAGTTGAGACTGCCTGAATTGTCACTGTTATTCTTTATAAACGAACATGCGAAGAACACAGACACATAGAAGTCAATGAAGATAAAAGGTGATTCTCCAGCAAGACTTGCATCGTGTCGTGCCTGCACTGCTTGTTTGGAAACCAGAGGTGGACACACCCTATATTGAATGATGACACTTTCAATTTCTGAGTACCTGTATTCGGTGACCGAATAAACATGTTAAGTTGATCACAATTTGCCCACAATTCATTCTCTAATGACCAGCACTTCCCTCTTTAATATGAAGGTAACCCCAAACCAATTCATTTAATACATCTCCAAATACACATATTATTCTGACCCGTGTATTTTTAATGGCACTAAGTATATATGAATGTGTCATCAGCAAAGAAAAACTCCCCTCATGTTCAGACCTGGCCATTCTGTATATTCAAGTTCGGCTAGACCCCACTCCATCCACCTTTCTCCATCACTCTGGACCAGGGTTAATATGGACTCATCAAACCACATGACTGTTTTCCATTCAAACACAGTCCAATTTTTATTCTCTCTACAAATTAATGGTTGTTTAACAAGTATGAAGCTTCTCACTGTATCAGTTAAAGAACATGCTGCAGCTGAAACATATATATCACTGCATTAATTATCCAATAAAAAGCTACAACCAATGGATTTAACTATGCAAATTAGAACCATCATTATGCATAAATTATGAATCCAGATGGACTCTACTCCACACTGATGGTGGTTATTTTCGTAGTTAAATCCAGAAACCAACTTTTTTTTTTTTTGTCTCTTTTCACTCAGGCAGTGTGTTATCACTTGTTGATCTGCTATGCTAGTGACAGATTTATTTTCAGACTTTCCTTAATTAATTATATTAACCCATAAAGACCCAAACAGCTACTGGTGCCCAGAATCATCTACAGATATAAAATGTTATAATTTGTTTGACCATTTACGTCGGCACCACACAGCTATTTCATACCACAATATATATCGCAGAGTTAAAAAAAATTGCAGTGTCAGTTTTTTGCAGTATCGTGCATCCCTAATTCTTATTATTTATGGTTTAAAAAAAAGAAAAAGTAAAAACTTGCTCTATTTTTTTTTTTAAAAATACCTGCATTTGTGTGGACTAACAACATGAAATTCAGTGCAGTAGTTTTTGTGTAATCTAGCCAACACCAAAACCACATTAAATATGAAGTGTATCTTCCTAGCACTGTCAAAACATGCACCATTCAGACACATACAGACAAATGTCTCGCCCTGAGCTCAACACTTGTGAGCGATCGAGGTTGCACAGCCCAATATTTTGACTGAGCAGTGTTCAGACAGCAGTAAACCCATGCGCTGCTGTTGAGCTTCCCCGCTTACATAATGTTGTGTTTATACGCCCCCAGTAGATGTGACTTATTGGTTGCTTAGAATCTCCGACAACAGATAAAAATAGGATTATTCCCTCTTTTATGATGGACAACTATCATTCTTTGTCGTTTAAATCTGCCTACGCTAAGTTTCCATTATAATATCAGTGAGTGGAAACAAAAGCTAACATTAGGCATTCTTAATCCCTTAAAGCTGTTTCATGTAATTTAATAAATAAGCTGCTCCTGTCTTTGCGCCGCTCTCTTCCCCCCTACCCACTACTGGGAAATGACTCATGCATATTTCAGCAGTGTGTCTGCCCATTCTGAGTGGAGCTTATTGTGGCTGCATGCAGACGCCAAATCAACCCTCTTCTCCTTCTCCTTCTCCCTCATTCACCCTTTTCTGCCGGCCTGTTCTTCATCACTATTCAGCATTTCAGAACATGGGGAAGAGAAACTACGAATAAAGACACTCTCCTTTGCTTCATAAAAACAACCCCTCAACGCCGAGGTATCAGCTCGCTGTCGGCATTCGCGAAAACATTATTAACTTCTATTGGGTGAAGTTTACAGAGTCCATATTCTTGAAAGACAACTCAAGTAGATCAATTACTGTTCAATATGCACAAATCTAATAAGTGAAACCTTTGAAGGGGAATGTGTTTTCTTACTCGACAGATATTCCCACACTCGGTTAAGTCATTAATAAACTCAACAACAGTCCTGCTTTCTTGGTTTTTCTCCCTCGCAGGTAAATTCATACAAGTTTCTCTACTTTCCAAGCAGAGTAGGTATAAAATAATTAGACGTCGGTTCCTGACCAGGACATGTGATTGCATTTACAGTGTGTTAACATCTGTTTACAGCGTTCCAGTGTCTTGTTGTTGCTCAGGATGGAAACCTATAGGGGCCTCGGTGATGGGGGAGTACAGAAATGTAATTAATTGATTTGAAGTGCCTTAGTCTCTCCCTGTAATTTTCACTTTAATTAAAACTATTCCCAGTTACCTGTGATAATCACACATAAGCGTGCCCATAGCAAAAGATTCACACCTCTGCGCGACTCATAAACTGATAATGACCACACCAACGTCGAAATTTTACATAGATAAATAGAGTAGAAGGGTAGATATAGTTATTATTACCAGTTGTGGACCCCACGAAAGGTAAATGTTGTGGACCCAGATTCAGATTCAGAACACTTTATTTATCCCATACGGACAATTCATTTGCAGCTTACCACAGACATCAGCCCACATCCAAAGTGCAATGTGACAAACATAACCCCTTTAGCCCTATCGGCCCACCCGCGGGCCGAAAAAATTATATTAATATTCATCTACTACAAAAATATAATAAATCAGGACAATGAATGGTTTTTTTTCAACTTTTGCTCAAAGTTTAGACCCTAATGTTAATAAAAATACATCAAAAGTGTATTTTAGTGCAAACTTCAATGTTCAAACATGATTTTTAATCTTTGTGGGGTGAAATATACGCTATTAAAAATCTCTGACACAAACAACTAACTTATGCATATCATCGTCAATCCAGCCGAAAAAAAACAGGCGAGGATAAAAAATTCTAATTTCTCTTTTAGTTTGTTACAGTTTACTCAGGCATAGTAATAGATACAATATTTTAGACAATGGGAATAGATTCTGTGAGGTCTGTAAATGTCCACAGACACCAAGAAAATCCATATGAACCTTAATATTGTGAAGTAATTCTTCATTTACTTTGGGTATGTCTTTTTAGGCGTTTTTCCCCTGAAAATATGGTCAGGGTAAATCAGTGCACAAATACAAGATCATCAAAAGCAACTACAAATAAATGCATTTAAATAATCAACAATAAATAATCAATAAATACCAATACAGACTAAAAGACCCTATTGGTTCTGCTAACATAAAAAAAAAAATCTCAAATAAAATGACTAAATGGCTAAAATGGCTGCTGTCAGAGTTTAAAAGTGTGATAGCTGAAGGAATAAAAGATTTTGAATATCTGTTAGTTCTCCTCTTCATAAAATTCAGTATCTTGACGATCTGTCGGAGCGGGGGTGGGGGGGGGGTCCATACATACCATCACTTATCACTTATGCTAGCATGAAACAAAACTGAAACTAAACATACTTTCAACGTCCGACTTCCGACTTCTATGCCTCTCTTATACACAATTTTCACACCTTCTAACTTGTATCCACTGGACCCCCTCTGCTGCTCTATGGGCCCCCTACAAATGCTGGGCCCCGTGAATTTGTCATGTATGCTCCCCCCCGCCCATCGGTACCCCAGATTACAAACATTTAAGTAAATTGAGATTTGAAACTTTTCCCATTATAAGTAAATGGGGAAAATATTTTTAAAAATTCATATAAAGTTGAACTTTGACCTACATTTCCCAAAGTGTAATGACATCTATTCTGGGTCACTGGAAACCAATAAAACCAACTAATGTAACTAACGCTGGGATGAAGCTAAAATGAAACCTAACATGCTTTCAACGTCCGTCTCCTGACTTCTATTCCTGTTCTATTCAGCGGATCTTACAAGAAATTTCCACAACTTCTAGCCTGTATCCACTGGACCCCCTCCACTGCTCTATGGGCCCCCCACAAATGCTGGGCCACATAAATTTGTCATGTTTACCCCCCCTTATCGGCACCCCAGATTATAAACATTAAAACAAGCGGTGCCAGGCACAACAAACCCCGCCCCTCGCACTCACTGTAGCTTATTTTAGCATCAATCCACTCTTTCATCCATATTCAATATTTGTTAAATATAAAAATTATATACGTGCCAAGTTTGAATTGAAACAAAATAGATGTTTTTATAGACATTTGAAATTCCGCCCAATATTAGTAAATGGGAAAATAATAAAGATTAAAAAATTTAAGAAAAATTTTCAAAAACAAGCTATCACTTAGATATTTTGCAGAGTGATGTCTAAAATTAATCTCTATATCTCTGCAATATTTTAAGTAAACTGAGGTAAGACTGACATTTTTTAGAGCAATTTAAAATTTTGTCCATTATAAGTAAATGGGGGAAAAAAATAAGATTTTAAAAATTCATAAAAAATTTGAACTTTGACCTCCCTTTCTCAAAATGTAATGGCATCTATTCTGGGTCACTGGCAATCTATAAACCCAATATGGTATGACTTGAACCAATCATTTTGCTGCTAAAGTGTTAAACAAACAAGCAAACAAACAAACTGAGTAATAATTCAAGTGTTGTAAGGAGAGATTTCATGAGACATATAGAAAACATTTATATTTTATAATACTGGTTTTTAGAGCAGACTGAATTTTGAGCAGAATCAAAACATGATCGATCTGAGATTGTTACATAATCTACTTTTCAGAGCGATTATATGAGTCAAGAACTAAACTTCAACACTTCACTACTCAGCTAACTTTCATTTTAGATATTGCTGAGTACCAGGGACATTATGTTGTTTTACACATTAGTGCTGTTAACATTAACACTGGTGGGTATGCATTTTTACTCTAGTGATTCTTTACACAGACAAGGAGTCATGGGACCTTATTTAGGGGGAAAAAAATTGCCCCTGACTGTAATACAGGTATGTTTTTGATCCTCTTTGAATTATGCATCATTAACATATATGTCAAGAAAGTCACACTTTGTGGTAGAACTGTTGACCTGAAAATCATGGCGGTGACACCATCATAACTGTCTCCACGATCTGTTTGGAGTTGCTATTGATGTCTGTGCTGCTTCAACACAACCAGACTTAGTGATTTTCACCTCGTTTTAATATTTTTTCACTTAACTTTAGAAGAGTCAGATAAAATGTACCAAGGCAGAGGCTGTTTTGGTGTTGGTAACATGTTCCTTGTGTGACAGGACATGCAGTCCATTGAGCTGTTGACATTTACACTTTTTTCCAAAGCAATTTACAAGGGGAGGATTAACAATTAAGCGACATAAAATTTAACACTAAACTAGATGTTTCCCACATATTGCAACTTATTCAGCTGCAAAATTATTATACTGACAAAAGTCACATGTGTAAAAGGTGACAAAATTTTAAATGGGATCATTTGTCTGTCATTCTTCTTTTTTTTTTTTTGTTTTGCCATCGATGGCTGTGTGAGAAGTATCTTACGTTAAATGAAAGTTGAATGTGTGACTTTAAATCTTGCTCTAAAATGTCAGATGACCATCATACATCATGAACCAAAATGGAAAAGAAGAAATGAAATATTATAAGTTGTTTTGCAAGCCTAAGTTGTTCTATTCTGATTTATTATTTTGTATCTGTATTTTGTGCTGAACTTGGAGAAAAGGTCAGATTCTACATAAAAGTGTCTGTTTTGCAGATTTGGTAATAGTGGCTGAGTTAATCTAGGTTATGAACTTAAAAGGGACTCTCTGTGGTCAAGAAATGCTAGCCTAATTGCACAAGAGTGTACTTACTGAAACTCTTTGTGGTTAAACAATGCAGTGTAAGACGGACTGTTAGAGCAAATGTCAAACCAAGGTTTGATTGACAGGTGTCCACTGCCCTTGTTAAACTCAGGTGAACTTTCGAATGTGTAAAATGTTTAGACCCCATGCGGGAAATTGACTTGTTTTAACCAGCAACAACTGTGACCAATAACTGAGATCATGTACCAAATATGGAAGTCTTCAGAGAGTGACTGAAGACTATAAAATGTAATAAAGATGATTTCCAGGTGGGAGAGACCAAAGGGGTTAAACGAATGGTGTGTTTGTGAGATATTAGTTGATAAAAGACTTCTTTCTTTTTTGTAACTTTTTCTATTTTTGCCTGAAGCAATAAATCAAGCTTTGTTTTAACTTTTTAAAAACCCCAAGCCTTCTTTTTGGTGAATTCTTCATTTCTCCTGGTTTGGTCCTTCCATCCGAAATTTAACAGGTGAGTTAATTTTAATTACGTGATCCCCCTCTGGTAGCAGCCTAAATGGAGTAGTCCAAAGCCATCGCTGGTCAAAAAATCTCTAGAACACACAGCTTTTTGTCCAGATAACTGGAGATTTATAGTACGCAGTGGTTTAAAGATAAAGAGAAACTGAGACAGTAGTTCATTAACCGAAATTAATTGTGGTTTTTGAGATTTACTGTTTGCTGCGTTTTTACAGCTGTACAATATTTTTCTTAAGTTAGGACCAATAGGGCATAGCGGAAAGGTCGGACTTCAGGAAGTAATAGTTCAGGTATGTAGTAGTAAATCCTGGGGCGCTGCTAACAACTGTGGGCCCCATGAAAGGTAAACGTTGTGGGCCCTTCAAAAAATTCAGTATCTTGTTGATTTATCATTGGGGGGAGTAGAGGTATGGGGGTGCAATCCATAAGTAATGTAACTAACGCTGGCATGAAGCGAAAGTTAAACTTAACATACTTTCGACGTCCGACTCCTGGCTTCTATGCCTCTAGTATACCGTGGATCTTAGATGAAATTTTCACTACTTCAAACTAGGAATGTAAGAAAAATATATCACGATATTTCATTTTAACAATATTGTATCGATATTAAAAAGAACTGTATAGATATTTTTGGGTATTTATTCAAATGCAGATATTGTGGAGGTTCTTTTTTTTTGTTTGTTTGTTTATATTTTATTATTATTTAGCACTCTTTTATTAAATGTTTGTTTCTTTGTTGGGATTGCACAAAATTTGTGCATATTTCTGGTGTAATTCATTTCTTCAAGGAAATAATCATTTAAAAAAAAGAAACACAAAAAATTGCCTTTTTAACAATATCATGATATATCGTGATATATCGTATCGTGATCCTAGTATTGTGATTTGTATCGTATCGCCAGATTCTTGCCGATACACAGCCCTACTTCTAACCTGTATCCACTGGACCCCCTCCACTGCTCTATGGGCCCCCCACAAATGCTGGGCCCCATGAATTTGTCACATTCACCCCCTCTTTACAGTGCCCCAGAGTTAATCAACTACAATGGTAAGCATAGTTGACAGTTTTTAATCAATAGTTGTTGTTTTTTCTCTAAACAGTCAACTCATTTTTATTAGGCTGGGGTTGGAAAGAAGCTTCACTTTTACTTCATCGATGTGGAAAACTGATGTTTATCGCACTGTGTCTGAGTGCTGCATTTATAAGTCTATTAAACAATTAAATCATGCATTTGTGCTTCATCCACTCCTTGGCTGATCAGTTGTGATTATTATTTCGGCTTGTTTGGAAGCCATCATGACCGATCAACTTAAATTGCTTTAATTATTCCACTTCAAAAAGTAATTAAAATGTTCATCCTTAATTTAATTTAACAACTTATCTGCTGCCCTCACTATAACACTGGTTTTAGTTTACTTTGAGCTGCAGAGTTTATATAACGTTGTTTTTCTGCCGCTGAAGAAAGTAATAACTGAGGAAATAACTTCATAGAGTGAAAGATATGTGTGATCTGTTGGTCCCATGAACAGTGAGTCTGATTCACACAGATGTTTTAGAGTTCTGTTAGGCTCTGAAAACATCTCTGGCTCTGCAGCTACTAGGGATATGTAAAGAAAATGTGGACTAGTGTTTATTTGTTGTAGCTATTGTCAAAATATTGCAATAACATTGGTCTGAAATGATGTGAAATTGCTGAGTTTGTACTTTGATAAAAAAAAAACATTAAAAAGCCTTAACACACAGAGAAGCCCTCCAGAAACCTGAGAAGATATAGCCATGTTATTTTTTGGCCAGATCTCCTAGAATTACTGTTTTACAGAAAGGGATTATTAACAGGATTTTATTATTATTATTTAAGTGGGTATCTAAAAGTTCATCTGTGATATTTAATCCATAAAGACCCAAACAGCCACCGGCAACACACACCATCTACAAATATAAACTGTTTAATAACTGTATTGGTGTAAAATACAGTTTGTCATCTTTTCATGGTCATCAGATATGACCCATTTGGATGTTCAGAGGCTCCATAATAAATGTACAAACACCGTCATTTTCTATAACATTGATTACCTAGTAAAACCCATGGAGTTGGATCAATGACAGTGGATGGAGACAGTTGTTTTTACGTACAGTTAGCTATATTTTAGCAGAAAAAGCCACTTTTTCTTAATTTTTCTCTGTTTTGATATAATTATCTTTGAATTTACTTGACATAATCTGTGAATTAAATATAGGAAAAGACATGATTTACACCAGTGGTTCCCAACCTTTTTTGGTCCATGACCCCATTTTAACATCACAAATTTCTGGTGACACCACACATTCAAAACTGAGACTTTTTTTTTAATCATTTGTTTTTGATCATGTAGTAGTTTGCTATACTATGTTGCAAATAAACGTTAATTTTAGACGACATTTTGTCTATATAATGTATATTATTCTGGACGGAGGCAGAAAAGCCAGGTGTAGATTACTGCACAAAGTGAGAATTTGATTTTCCTTGGTCAGGATATGTACAGTCAGTCCAGCTTGGATTTACAAGTCTGACAATTAATACTGAACAAACAATAAGTCAGACTATGAATTATGAAAGAGCTGCAGCATCTGAAACCGACCACAATGAACATTTGACAGATAAACAGAACCACAGTGCTTCAGTTTCAGCTTCAGTTTGTCATGTCTGTTATGGATTGGGATTGTCTCTGTCAACTCACCATATATTTTTTATTAGTAACTTTTTTGTTTTCATTTTTATCAATTACTAGAAATTTCAGGTGACTCCATTTGAATTCCAGGTGACCCCACGTGGGGTCCCGACCCCATGGTTGAAAAACACTGACCGAGACCGAGTGCAACATTATTGAAATGTCCTCCCTGCACTGACTGCTGAGCAACGATAATGCAAACTTGTGCAAAGAAACAGAGACAATTGCATTAAGTATGCATAAAATAAGATATTATTGTAGTTAATTGGTTATCGTGATAAGAAGATACTATCATATTTATTGATCATTGTATTTGGAGTAAATATTTAAAGTGCAAATAAATATTATAGTTTATATTAAAAATGGTTGATTATGCAAATCTGATTGTGTGTGAGGTCGTGTGTGCGACCCCCAAGGTTGAAAAACACTGATTTACACCAAAAAATGGAAAATACAGAGGATAATATTATAAAATACAACGTGCGCACACTTCGAAACTCACAGCTTTCAGTCCACGCCAAAGTTTTTGCACAGACAGACGGACGTATGGACGATGTGCCGGACACCCCCGAGGGTAAAAATGATGATAAATCAGTTAAGAAAGGTTAAAAATTGAAAAAAAAAATATTTGGGAACTGCCACAAACACTGGGACATCCCTACAATCTCACTCAAGGACACTTTAAGTGGACATACTCAAATGCCTCAGTGTTGTTTCGTAACGCTGGCGGACCAACTAAATGTCCAGTACTTGTGCTTAACCTTCCTCTTTTACACGTCCACTCTGCCCCCTCTCGTTACACGAGTTGTTTACCGGCTCGTGATATAAAACTCATCCATAAATACACACCTCAATTTCCACTTTACCTTCGTATCATATGACCAGCTATATTCCCGGCAAACTCATCATCACGTAATCATGTTGGAGCAGTTACTGCATATGAAATTATTTTAAGATGTGCACTGGGCAGAACTGAGTGACAGCTGTTTTCAAATATATCCTGAACCAGTGTGCAACTCTGATAGGCAGCTACATGTTGTGCTGCTGTATCGGCCTGATACCAGGCTGTGTCTAATATGGTGGGGATTGACTTCCTCTTGCTAGCTCCCAGGTAGTGAAGGGGATTTAAACTATTTTACCTCCCCAGATCTTCACACCTTCCCTCAGGCCCTCTCACCTCCATGCCTTAAATATTAATGGTAAATCGGTGGATAGTGGATGAGTGAGGAGGGGAGAGGGCTGACAGCTTAATCATGGAGGTTGCAGCCTCCCTCTCTCCTCTTCCTCAACGCTGTGGGCGGCTGTCACCACGACCTACATGATGTAATCACCTCTATAACCCTGATATGGGCCACCGAGGGCCTCGCAGGAAGAGATAGAGACACAGAGACAGGGGAGAGGTCCTTGGGGATCCTAGAGCCGAGGATCATTTAGAGTCAAAACACAGAGAATAGGTGTGAAGTCCTGGATATAGAGAGAGAAACCTCGCCTCATGCCTCGCAAACTTATTAGGAAAGTTGGCTTTCACCCACGTAATCATGAGACACGGGGATTTTCAATTCCAGGAATGTGGCACAGTTTTCTATTTTTGCAATAAATGGAACTGAAATACCATCCACTGAATTCTGTGTGATTGGGGAGACCTTTAAAAACAGAACATACACAGCATGGGCAAAAATAAATACAACTCACTACCTGGATTTAACTCTGCAAATATTTCAGGTTTTTCCACTGGATAATTTCTGTAGTGATTCAAACTTTTACCTCCGCCAAGGAACGGTGGAGATTGTGTTTTCATCGGGCATCGTCTGTTTGTTTGTTTGTCTGTCTGTTAGCAAGATAACTCAAAAAGTTATGGACGGATTTTGATGAAATTTTCAGGAAATGCTGATACTGGCACAAGGAACAAATGATTAAATTTTGGTGGTGATCGGGGGGGAGGGGGGTGCGGCTGATCTGCCTTGGCGGAGGTCTGTGCTCTCCAAATGCTTTTCTAGTTTCAGCTGCAACAAGTTTTTTAACCCTAACTGGTGCAGTGAGTACATTCTCATTTCTTGAACAACCATCGATTTTACTAAAGGGCATAAATATTGGAAATTGGTTCAGCCACCACCGAGTCCAGACTGGAATTCTACTGAGATTCTTTGGGGTGGACTGTAGAAGACTCAACTCTCCATCATCAATACGAAATCGTGGTGAAAAACAAATACAACTATGGATCTGCAATCTTGCAATTCCACTGTATTTGTATATAGTCTGTATAGTTTTATTGCTGTTATTATTATTTTATATTGTGCTATATTTATGCATTGACACTTTTCTTGCATTTTATTGTGTTTCTGTTGTGGGATGAATGTAATTAATTAGGTAACTTGATTGATATTTCATAACGGTAACCTAAATTATCATTACTATTAGATTGTGACTATTATCTGTTGCCAATTGTCATAAAGAACATAACAAACAGCAAAATGATAAATAACTAATAAAAACTAAGCGTAAAAAAATAAAATAAAATAAAAATAAAAATGTCAAGGTTTTAAACCATGCACTGTCACAATGAATCTCAAAGACCTAAACACCTGCAGGTGACCCAAAGAATGTACTAATCTAAAAATTTACCACTAATCCTATCAATACATGTAAATAATTACAGTAAAATGCAGTTTCTCAGCTTTTTATTTAGATCAGATATGACTCATTTGGGCGTTCAGAGGCGCCGAAGTGAACGTGGAAACACCGTCACCTTCTGCAACAGTGATTCACCAGTAAAACCCATGAAGTTTGACATATGACAGTAGTTTTAGATGCTTATTTTTACATTCAGTTTATGAAATATTTTGCTGAAAAAGTTATTTTTTTTCCATTTTGGTATAATAACCATTGAATTTATTCTGAGCTGTCGTGAATATTTACATGACCAGTCAATTATATATAGAGGAAATGCAAAATGTGGGTCATAATGTTAGAATAAATGGTGATAAATCGCTTAGGAATGGTTGAACGTGGAGGAAGTCACTACAATAATAGTTCTAGGTGTTCAAAAGTTTAAGGATGAAACAGTGATTGTGTCCTCTGATCAAAGTTAAAGATGGTCCAACAAAATACTGCATATGAGATTATCTTTTTAACCAGGTAGGGTCTATTCTAACAGAGTCTGGCTTCATGACTTTTCAACACAGCTCAAGAACATGTGCAGATGTTTTGTTTTGATGATGCCTGTCATCATTATGTGTATTTTTAATTTTTTTTAATTTATAGCAAACAAGTGATGTACTAATGTTGGCTGTTTTATGTCTTGTTTCTGTCACCTGCCCAGGGACTGCAGATGAAATGTTATTTTTACTAATTCTGCATATTTACACGGGTGTATTTTTTACACAGCGATGTTCAGAAATGTGCATATTAAATAAAACAATAAATAAGATAAATGAGTAATAAAGACGTATGAATACAGTAGTTTTTTAGTGCCTCTCAGTTAAGTTGTGGTGTGATCTTTAAAACACAACATGAACAGAAGCTTTCACCACATGCAGTTGGATAAAGCGTCACAAATGCTTCTAATAATTGATTGAATTCCCATAAACATATAACCGTTGGAGGACTGAACAGAGTGTCATCAATACGGCGCCCTTCCTTTATTTACTACCATATATGTCCGCATTGAACTGAGAATTATTAACTGATATGAAGAGAAGACCATTATAACCCAGAGGGACACAGCGATCGAAGTCGGCCAATTCTGCCTTCCATGCTTACTGTATATAATAAGAAGGCATTCGCAAGCAGTCCTGCAGGTTTTCTGACAGCGCAGACGGGTGGCTAGTGATCGAAGGACATTACAGTTTGTTGTCAGCACATCTATGCTTTACGACGCCGATATCCTCACTTTGGCACTAGCTGCCATTTCCCAGTTCGGATTTTCAGCTGGACAGAGCTGAGCTGTGGAGCTGGAAGCATTTAGAGCCAGACCACAACGTGAATACAGATTATGACGGACCAAAGACACACAGTACATACAGCAGGGTTCCTAAACAACTGAAATGTCAAAATTCCATACTTTCCAACACCCTAATTTCCAGATGTCTTGGTAAAAAAATTCCAACCAGTCTTTATATTTGGGATTTATGAGCCAGTCGTCAGAGAATTTACATCTATCTATTATGAGTTCTGTCAACGATCAAACAAGGTACGGTGAATAACTCGCTCATGAACAGTGTGTGTGTGTATGTGTGTGGACACCATGCGTTTTGTTTTTTTTTTTTTTGTAATTTAACCTTTTTTTAACCAGGTAAGCTAGTTGAGAACTGATTCTCATTTACCATAACGACCTGGCCAAGAGCCAGCACACAAACAGAATGAGTCACAGCACAGGTTGCATGTACAAACAATAGAACATATTAAAAATGACATTTTTGAAGCACAGAAACATGCATTCACTGATATACTGTGTGAAAACTATGAAATAAAAACATTTTGAATGCTGCAAATCTGATGTTTTCTCACATTTTAACATATTATGAAACTAGTTATTACTCACTCATATAATATGCAAAAAAACAAAAAAAAACACTTTTTGATTTAGCAAAAAAAAAAAAAAAAAAAACCTTAAGTACAGTCTAATAACAATTAGCAATTGGTTTACACTCAATTTGTTACTGCAGATCAGGTTGTTACAGTTCCAGTACTGGTATGAATTGCACTGTATGGGACAATGCATAAATGTCCACTGTGTCGGTTGATATGTAAGTAAAACAACAAAACCATGAAAATACAAGAGAACAGCTTTGAATTTGTCCACTGTAGTGACCAGTATGCATGAAAGGGCTAATTTAAATTGATTCATGTAAACTCAAACGGATAGTAACTGATACAAATACATTATTACAAATATTAAATTAATTAACTCATTGTTGTATTGTGACCGCTAACGCCGCCACAATAATACTAGCAAATTAGGCTACTAGAATTATTGTTATATATTTTTCTATTATCACGACAATTATTATTTTCCCCCTCTCTTTTTCTCACTTTCATTCACACCCCCCTCTTCCTCTTTTCCCGATCGCCCCTAACCAAGCTATGTTGTTTAGTTGCTCTTTACATTTATGATCTTTTTCATTGTAATATGATGTTGTTGTTGTTGTTGTTGTTTTTGGTTTGTTTGTTGATTTGTTTGATTTTCCCTTTGTTTATGTGGCAGTAGTGTTTTTCTGTACACAATGTCTTGCTGGCTATCACTAAAAAACAAAACAAAACAAAAAAAAAACAGTCTGTGGACATCACTTGCCCGTCAAAGCAGCAGTGAAACTTGACGACACCTGGGCGGGCCTTAAAATAGGATGGAGGAGGATAAGAGCAGAAAGCTGGGCATTCAACCTGTCAATCAGCCCAAACGTTTTCTGGGATGTGTAGCTGATTGTATGTGCACTAACACAAACATTTTAGTTGTCTTAGCAAGCACCTTAAAAAAGCATACTGATCCATTTCTTTTGTTTTTTTTTTTCCTTTAAATAAATAGAACTGTGGTAACAGTCTTGGAAACATGAATACTTTCCCATACATTTGTTTCCAATTACCATACTTTTTCAGACCTGGAAATGTATAAAATCAAATTTTATACTTTCCATACTGAAAGCTGAAGTGTACCAGCTTTAGAGTAGCATGTAGGGGTCCGGAGGTCTGGAATGAGATTGAAAACTATTAAAAAAAAAAAAAAAAACTTTTTCTTTTAATATATTTAAAAAGCGTCTTAAGCAAAAACTGTTGCTGTTTTCTGCTTCGTGCTGCCTTATGGCCCAATGAACCAAAAGAAAAACAAAAAACAAAACATAAAAAAACCGAACTACTGACCCTGAACCCCGCATAGCTGATATACAAATCATCTGAACTCTTTATTTTTGTGGATAAAGCCCCATGTCTGACTATTAAATTACCTGAGAATATTGCAATATGCTGACTACAATAGGACTCAGGAAAGGAAATGAAATGAAAAATCATTAGATAGATAGGTAAATATTTTAAAATAAGTTTGACGTTATTTAGAACATTTTAACTTATTGAAGAATATAATGTAAATTGTGTCTCTTATCACATGTTTAAGGGCCCCCATTTATAAGCTGAGGACTGCTTCTGGGGTGTCCTATTACAAAATGTATCTTGTAAATTAATTGTCGATTTTGACTGTTATTAATAAATAACAAAATTGATTGATTGATACTTGCATAGGAACCCTGATACAGTTATAGCTTCTGTAGCACCTGACAGGTGACCAACCATGAAGCCTGGAGAAGGAACTTTATACATGTTCTATCTTTTACTCAGTTTCTGGTTTAAAGAACGAGAAAGGTAGTGATGAAAGACATAGAACTGGCACATGTTCTGGACTTCATCATCAAAGCCAAGTTGGTTTTCTCATCTCAACAGTTTATAATTAATATGCAAAAAAAAAAGTGCTCAAAATATTTCGCTGCAATCAATCTCACCAGCTTTTGCCAAATACACGCTTTGCTTTGAGTAACAGAGTAACAAAGCGGTATTTTTCTGTGGCACTACAGTGACACGAACAGGGCAGAAATTGACAGGGGGAGATTGAACGGCATAAAGGAAACCTCCTAAGAGACCCTGGCTCATTATGTGTCTCTGAGCTACTGAATTTCCCATGAGAATGAAGGGGTCTGAACAAAAAAAAAAAAAAAAAAAAAAAAAAGCAAAACACCAAGTATTCTGGTAACATCAATATAATTGACCATACTGATGCATCGGTGACCATGCATTTTGACCAGAACGCAAAAAAACAGAAGCATCTGCGGCAACAATTAGGAGCAGAATTGCCCTCCTTACCCCATTTATAGGATATGTCTTCCATCCAAGCTCTCCAAGAACAGATGTCGTATCCAGCAGCACGACTGAAATGGGAAAAAGAGCAGAGGGAAAATACAACCATTAGCTACGTGTCAACACACAAAAAGTCCTATTTTCACTCTGGAAATTGAAATATCAGTCATAAATGTGTTCATTTAGACATTTTTTATATTAACAGAAATGAGTTCTGCAGATGAATATTTATGAGCGTGGCAGCCGATACAGTGAATGCAACATTTTTGCCACTTGTGACACAATTTAGGGGCTGATGGATTGCAGTCAGATTGTTGTCAGCAGTCCATTCCCTCCCTGCCATCCTTCTCTCCCATCCGCCGCTTTATTCCAGTCGCCCTCACAACATGCTTTTATTTCGCCTGTAACTGGGGATGCTCATGAGGTATGATCAGTTCTTAACCATAAAATCCCCCTATCCTGAGCCAGAAAACATCCTTCAATACGTTTAACCCATAAAAGACCCAATGCTATTTTTGTGTCATTTCCCAAATGTAGTTTTCTGTAGATTCAACCTTTATTAAGTGATTTATCACCATTTATTACAATACTATCCACTGTATTTTGCCTTGCTTGCGGTGAAAACCATACATTTCATACATGTTCATAAAATGTCAGATGAAAGTTGAGGGTTATTACATCAAAAACAGAGAAAACTGAAGAAAAAGTGACTTTTTAACCCTTTCATGCATAATGGTCACAACAGTGGACAGCTATTCTACAGCTCTGTTCTCTTGTATATTCGTGGGTTTTGTTGTTTTAGTTCCATATCAGCCAACACAGTGGACACTTATGCATCATCCCATACACTGTAATCCATACCATTACTGTAACTTTGCTCTTCTTGATAAACCTGATGTGCAGTCTAACATGTTTCAGTGTAAATCAACTGTTATTTGTTAGGGAAAAAAACCTGTTTTCTTTTTTTTTTTTCTTTTTTTTGCATAGTATCTCCATGAAAAGAGTAATAATTAGCATTAGAATATGTTAAAATGTGAGATTAAAATGTGAGATGTAAGATTTCATTTCATTGTTTTAATATCAATTTCTGATATTGGGTTTTAAACACATTTCTTTACTTCAAAAATTAAATGCATGGACATTTTTGTAACTCCATGAAAAAAAAACAACAACAACTTGATCACACTGTTTTTTTCATGCCTATGAAGGAATAAAAACACTCAAGAGAAAAATCTAAACTAAGGTTCTCATGATTAGTGCATGAAAGGGTTAAACAAAGGTATCAATAATTGAATGTAAAACCAGTGTCTCCATCCACTGTCATTGATCCAGCTCCATGGGCTTTACTGGTGAATCAATGTTGTAGAACACAGGTGTCAAACATGCAGCCCGGGGGCCAAATCCGGCCCGTCAAAGGGTCCAATCCAGCCCGAGGGATGAATTTGTGAAATGCAAAAATTACACTTAAGATATTAACAATCAGTGGTGTTAAAATCATTTTAATTCAGGTTCCACACACAGATCAATATGATCTCAAGTGGGTCAGACCAGTAAAACACTATTATAATAACTTATAAATAATGACAGCTACAAATTTTACCTTTGCCTTAGTGTAAAAAAGTAAAATTACATGAAAATGTTCACATTAACTATCCTTTTACAAAAAATGTGAATAACTTGACCAAAAATTGACAACCTGAAAATGTCTTAAGAGAAGCACAGTATATGCAATTTTACCAATATTGTGCCAGTTACTAAATGTTTCGTGTATTTGTAATTGTAATGTAAGTTGTAACGCACATGTGTAAATGATAAACTGATAAACTGAGGCAAAATATTGTTAAAATTGCACTTGTTATTCTTAAGACATTTCAAGTTGTTCATATTACTCAGATTTTTACGGAAACTTTGTAGATCTAAATATTATTATAATATAAATTCACATTTTTCGTTGTTATTTTTTTACTGGTCCGGCCCACATGAGATCATATTAGGGGGAATGTGACCCCTGAACTAAAATGAGTTCGACACCCCTGTTGTAGAAGATTGCAGTGTTTCCTCATTCACTACAGAGCTTCTGAACGTCCAAATGGGTCATATCTGATGACCATGAAAAGATGAACAACTACATTTTATCTAAATTATTATGGCAACGTATACCGCTACAGTACTGTCGCACAAAATAAGGGTTTGTCTAATGCCACAGAGCCAATCAAATGTTAGCATTTATACTTGAGCCAATCACAGATACTGTTCCATGAACTCATTCTCCTCTTGTTGCCACAGCACTGTGATCATATATGGTGTGTACTTCAGTGCTTTCTTTTGTGCGTTTTGCTACCACAGCGGCAGTTGATGGAAGAAAAAACATTTGTGTAATGATCATGGATGCTGTCTGTCCATATATGATGTCTGTTTACATCCCTGTGTGTGATTATGTGCTGATGTGTTGTGTGTGATTATACTGTATGTGCTGCTTTTGTATGTTTGGATTATATGTGCTGTCTCTGTATGACTGGACTGATGTTTTACTGTCCTCTTTTATCTTTTTTATCTGTATTGATTTATTTTGTCTCTTAGCTGTCTTAACTCTCCCTTTTTAATTAATGTGGTGTAATATATTGGGTTTTTTTTTTAGGTTGCCTATTGTCATCAGGCCAGGGACAACAGCAGGATTCGAACCATGTTGGCTAAAGCTGCCCCTTTTTTACTGTTAGTGATACAGTTCATTCATTGGGATTGTCCACGATACAATAAACTAATAAACGAAACAAATTAGTGATAGTACATCGTATAGAATAGGAATTATTGTTCTAAATACTCTATATATTGTATTATGGGGTTCTCTGCTCTGTGCAGTCAGTGAGGCTGGAGAAGGTGGGCGGAGCTATATGTTAGGTACAGCAGTGTGCCATGTGACTTCTCAGTTCTGTGTCAGTTCTGTGTCAGTTCAGTACTGTGGTCCAAACTCTGCACTCTGAAGGTTGGCTCAGTGGATGATTTATATCAATGTTGGATTTTACCCCTTTCTTATTGTGATAAAACATCTATAG
Organism: Sphaeramia orbicularis; assembly: GCF_902148855.1. Classification (NCBI taxonomy): domain Eukaryota; kingdom Metazoa; phylum Chordata; class Actinopteri; order Kurtiformes; family Apogonidae; genus Sphaeramia; species Sphaeramia orbicularis. The sequence continues at coordinate 12,964,085 of NC_043977.1, forward strand.
AAAACAGAACAGAATAGATAAGCTATAACATTCGTAATTAAATGAATGTGGACCAATGTGGACCAATGTAAGTGGGTGGGTGGGTGGGTGGGGGTACTACTTTTCTCCTTTATAAATAAATAAATAAATAAATAAATGAAGTTTTTGTTTGTTGTTAGTTGTTTTTTTGGAAAACTGGGAAATTGGACATGCTTATACCAGTCTAGACATGATATAACGAGGGCACTGATTGGCTCTGTGGTAATAGACACACTGATATTTTGTGCCTCAGTACCGTGTCATTAGGCACTTAGAAATTATTTCCATGTATTGACAGGATTAGTGGTTCAGAAGATATGAAACATTTTAGATCTGTAGATGCTTGTGGTCACCAGTGGCTGTTTGGATCTTTCTGGGCTGACATTAACCCATAGCGGTCTGAGCCTATTTTGGCCGTTTTTGAGTACTTCAGATTTTTGCCTTTAAATCCTACTGTATAATGCACGTTCTATGTCCGTCCAATCGATGCTGCAGCACAGGAGGGCGTTTGTACGGATTTTCCTCAGCCTTCACAGGCCCGATCACCGCCAGACTCGCCAAATGAATAGAAACATTACCTGACTATCTACTAGGCATAATTTTATGTCCGTATTCAAATGTCGTGAGGTATGCTGGGTGATCTCAGCCTCTCATGCTATCGTACAATGGCACCACGGGTACAATGCCGCTAGTACTATATAAAGAAATGTTTACTCTACCCATGTTTGGTATCTTTTTTTTTCAGCACAACTTCATCTTTCTCATCTGCCTATTATTTTTTCACTTTACCCTACTTTATCAACACAAAAGGCCAAAAACACACAAAAAATATAAAATCTAATTTCAAAAATTAATAGAATTTATTGCATAAATAACACAAAGATGCTTCACGAACCTTTTCAGACTTTAAAAATGAATATTGGTTCCAAATATTAGATATATAAAATCAAAATTGTAATAAATTAAAATTATAGTCGACATAAAAGCATATCTTTACATAGTGCCTGCCCCCCCCCCCAACCCCAGTCTTCCCGGTTTCCACATCCAGTTCAGGTGGGGGGTCATTCTCACCCTTACCTGCTATGCTAATGCCATTTTTCCAGTTTTGAAAAATGACAAAAAATTACAAACATATGGTAAGAAATAAAACACCCCACACACACACACCACCTCCTCATTTTCATACTTTTACTCACGTTTGTTTCGGTTTCAAAATGTCATATCTCTGGATGTGTTCGCTCTATCAACATCAAATAAAAAGTGTGAGAGGGTTTTAAGACCGCACTTTCAAATGCAATTGGCCCCAGTGGTTTATGTGACCGACTTGCGATGCTATGACGTATTGAAAATGTCATGTGATTCAGTCATGGGGCTGTGACCGTGGACCCCTAAGGGTTAAATCATAACTTCTTATAATTCAGATTTATTATATTCAGATTTATTAATTTTCGTTCAATAAAAACATCCCAGAAATAGAATAAAGAATGAAATAGCAAAATGCACGGCATGAAATAAAAACACAGGAAAAAAATCCTTAAAACACCAAGTAAAAACAACCCAAATACATGATAAAAAAAAAATATATATATATATATATATATATATATATATATATATATATATATATATATATATATATATATATATATATAGTGTTCCTCAAATATTCGGGTGACAACTTCTCCCATTCTTCTTTAATAGTATCTTCCAGACTTTCTGGTAATAGTTTTGCTCATAGTCATTCTCTTCTTTCCATTATAAACAGTCTTTATGGACACTCCAACTATTTTTGAAATCTCCTTTGGTGTGACGAGTGCATTCAGCAAATCACACACTCTTTGACGTTTGCAAAAGTTTCTGAAAAAGTATGGATAATAGTGTTAGGTATGATTATGACATCAATATATGTTTGGTTTCAAAACAATTGACGTAGTGCCTGCTGAGAAAAAACAACTAAATGTTCATTGTAAATTTTGCTTCCCCACCCTGTGTGTGTGTATATATATATATATATATATATATATATATATATATATATATATATATATATATATATATATACACACACAGGGTGGGGAAGCAAAATTTACAATGAACATTTAGTTGTTTTTTCTCAGCAGGCACTACGTCAATTGTTTTGAAACCAAACATATATTGATGTCATAATCATACCTAACACTATTATCCATACTTTTTCAGAAACTTTTGCAAACGTCAAAGAGTGTGTGATTTGCTGAATGCACTCGTCACACCAAAGGAGATTTCAAAAATAGTTGGAGTGTCCATAAAGACTGTTTATAATGGAAAGAAGAGAATGACTATGAGCAAAACTATTACCAGAAAGTCTGGAAGATACTATTAAAGAAGAATGGGAGAAGTTGTCACCCGAATATTTGAGGAACACTTGCGCAAGTTTCAGGAAGCGTGTGAAGGCAGTTATTGAGAAAGAAGGAGGACACATAGAATCAAAACATTTTCTATTATGTCCATTTTCTTGTGGCAAATAAATTCTCATGACTTTCAATACACTAATTGGTCATACACTGTCTTTCAATCCCTGCCTCAAAATATTGTAAATTTTGCTTCCCCACCCTGTATATTAAAAACTGCACTAAAATAAATAAATAAATAAATAGTTAATAAAGATAAAAAAGAAATATCGCATGATGGAGGGGTCACTATTACACCTATTATTGCACATTCTGTATTTCAATTCAATCAAGTCGTCTGCACTGTATTCAGTTATACGCTATAAAACTGCCGATTTTACTCTAAACTTCCTAGTGTTAAAAAAAAAAAAAAAATCCAATCCTACTCTGTATAGGATCGCCATCCTTGACAATATTTTTGTCTTACACTCAAGGACAGAAGATTTAATAATTCAAGAGGAAAGTGTCTCTTCCACTGACAAATGATTTACAGTGAAAAGGAGAGGATGTGACTTCCAGAATTTAGCTTCAGTTTGATGCCAGGATAAGAAGAAACAAAAAAACAAAAAAACAAAAGTGCTTTTTTTTTACCTATATTTAATGACATTAGGCAGCAGACAACGGATCCTTTTGCATTTTCAACATCCATAAATATGACACAGATCCAGTCACCTTGTCAGCTGTAGCATTTTCACAGCCATACAGTTGTGTCCTAATTATGTGTGGATGCACTGCATGATGGTGTAGGTACCATTGGTATTCTGTGTTGGTATTCAGGGAGACAGTGATAGCTAGCAGGAAAACAACACCACAAGACTCAAGAGGCTTGTTTAAAGCCAATCACTACGCTCATATGCTATGACTCATCACGGTTGAATTTGATCACCAGTAACTAAAACTGTTATCTTTACTTATCCTGGAGCAGCCATTGTTTTAGATCTTCAACGTTCTGCTGTGAGTCATGTTTAATGCGTAACGCTGATGCTGATTCCTGTGAAATGGCAGCGTATTTTCTACTTGGATAATGATTGAGTTCTCAGTGTCTATCAGTCACAAATGTCCACTTACAGCTCTATAAGTGGTCCTCAGGGGGCTCATTATGCCAACACAAATTTCAATAAGTGACAATATTCTGAATAAATCTCCATTAACATCATTGCTCTGGGATAGCTAGTTATGACAAATGAATGAACCTCAAAGAAGGTACAGCAATTTCACTGATGTGATATGATCGTTTGTGAATTGCGGTGTCAAGGAAAATTGTAATATTCATATCTGTGAATGTACTCGGGCAAGATCAAGGATTAACTTAAAGATCAAGATTGTTTTACTGAGCAGAAGGACACTGTTAAAACCCTTTATAGGGCACTCATAGAAATACTCTGAAAGTCTAATTTTAAACCTTATGTGTTACTGGAGGACCTAAGAAGACTATTATATTGGAGAAATGTTTCCAAATTTCTTATTATCATGTAGAAAATCAAGGTCAATGAAGTTACCGTATTTGGACACTGTTAAAACCCTTTATAGGGCACTCATAGAAATACTCTGAAAGTCTAATTTTAAACCTTATGTGTTACTGGAGGACCTAAGAAGACTATTATATTGGAGAAATGTTTCAGAATTTCTTATTGTCATGTAGAAAATCAAGTTCAATGAAGTTACCGTATTTGGACACTGTTAAAACCCTTTATAGGGCACTCATAGAAATACTCTGAAAGTCTAATTTTAAACCTTATGTGTTACTGGAGGACCTAAGAAGACTATTCTATTGGAGAAATGTTTCAAAATTTCTTATTGTCATGTAGAAAATCAAGGTCAATGAAGTAATCATATTTGGACACCGCTAAAACCCTTCATAGGGCACTCGTAGAAATACTCTGAAAGTCTAATTTTAAACCTTATGTGTTACTGGAGGACCTAAGAAGACTATTATATTGGAGAAATGTTTCCAAATTTCTTATTATCATGTAGAAAATCAAGGTCAATGAAGTTACCGTATTTGGACACTGTTAAAACCCTTCATAGGGCACTCGTAGAAATACTCTGAAAGTCTAATTTTAAACCTTATGTGTTACTGGAGGACCTAAGAAGACTATTATATTGGAGAAATGTTTCCAAATTTCTTATTATCATGTAGAAAATCAAGGTCAATGAAGTTACCGTATTTGGACACTGTTAAAACCCTTTATAGGGCACTCATAGAAATACTCTGAAAGTCTAATTTTAAACCTTATGTGTTACTGGAGGACCTAAGAAGACTATTATATTGGAGAAATGTTTCAGAATTTCTTATTGTCATGTAGAAAATCAAGTTCAATGAAGTTACCGTATTTGGACACTGTTAAAACCCTTTATAGGGCACTCATAGAAATACTCTGAAAGTCTAATTTTAACCCTTATGTGTTACTGGAGGACCTAAGAAGACTATTATATTGGAGAAATGTTTCAAAATTTCTTATTGTCATGTAGAAAATCAAGGTCAATGAAGTAATCATATTTGGACACCGCTAAAACCCTTCATAGGGCACTCGTAGAAAAACTCTGAAAGTCTAATTTTAAACCTTATGTGTTACTGGAGGACCTAAGAAGACTATTATATTGGAGAAATGTTTCAAAATTTCTTATTGTCATGTACAAAATCAAGTTCAATGAAGTTACCGTATTTGGACACTGTTAAAACCCTTTATAGGGCACTCATAGAAATACTCTGAAAGTCTAATTTTAACCCTTATGTGTTACTGGAGGACCTAAGAAGACTATTATATTGGAGAAATGTTTCAAAATTTCTTATTGTCATGTAGAAAATCAAGGTCAATGAAGTAATCATATTTGGACACCGCTAAAACCCTTCATAGGGCACTCGTAGAAATACTCTGAAAGTCTAATTTTAAACCTTATGTGTTACTGGAGGACCTAAGAAGACTATTATATTGGAGAAATGTTTCCAAATTTCTTATTATCATGTAGAAAATCAAGGTCAATGAAGTTACCGTATTTGGACACTGTTAAAACCCTTTATAGGGTACTCATAGAAATACTCTGAAAGTCTAATTTTAAACCTTATGTGTTACTGGAGGACCTAAGAAGACTATTATATTGGAGAAATGTTTCAAAATTTCTTATTGTCATGTAGAAAATCAAGTTCAATGAAGTTACCGTATTTGGACACTGTTAAAACCCTTTATAGGGCACTCATAGAAATACTCTGAAAGTCTAATTTTAACCCTTATGTGTTACTGGAGGACCTAAGAAGACTATTATATTGGAGAAATGTTTCAAAATTTCTTATTGTCATGTAGAAAATCAAGGTCAATGAAGTAATCATATTTGGACACCGCTAAAACCCTTCATAGGGCACTTGTAGAAATACTCTGAAAGTCAAATTTTAAACCTTATGTGTTACTGGAGAACCTAAGAAGACTATTATATTGGAGAAATGTTTCCAAATTTCTTATTATCATGTAGAAAATCAAGGTCAATGAAGTTACCGTATTTGGACACTGTTAAAACCCTTTATAGGGCACTCATAGAAATACTCTGAAAGTCTAATTTTAAACCTTATGTGTTACTGGAGGACCTAAGAAGACTATTATATTGGAGAAATGTTTCACAATTTCTTATTGTCATGTAGAAAATCAAGTTCAATGAAGTTACCGTATTTGGACACTGTTAAAACCCTTTATAGGGCACTCATAGAAATACTCTGAAAGTCTAATTTTAACCCTTATGTGTTACTGGAGGACCTAAGAAGACTATTATATTGGAGAAATGTTTCAAAATTTCTTATTGTCATGTAGAAAATCAAGGTCAATGAAGTAATCATATTTGGACACCGCTAAAACCCTTCATAGGGCACTCGTAGAAATACTCTGAAAGTCTAATTTTAAACCTTATGTGTTACTGGAGGACCTAAGAAGACTATTATATTGGAGAAATGTTTCCAAATTTCTTATTATCATGTAGAAAATCAAGGTCAAGGAAGTTACCGTATTTGGACACTGTTAAAACCCTTTATAGGGCACTCATAGAAATACTCTGAAAGTCTAATTTTAAACCTTATGTGTTACTGGAGGACCTAAGAAGACTATTATATTGGAGAAATGTTTCAAAATTTCTTATTGTCATGTAGAAAATCAAGTTCAATGAAGTTACCGTATTTGGACACTGTTAAAACCCTTTATAGGGCACTCATAGAAATACTCTGAAAGTCTAATTTTAACCCTTATGTGTTACTAGAGGACCTAAGAAGACTATTATATTGGAGAAATGTTTCAAAATTTCTTATTGTCATGTAGAAAATCAAGGTCAATGAAGTAATCATATTTGGACACCGCTAAAACCCTTCATAGGGCACTCGTAGAAAAACTCTGAAAGTCAAATTTTAAACCTTATGTGTTACTGGAGGACCTAAGAAGACTATTATATTGGAGAAATGTTTCCAAATTTCTTATTATCATGTAGAAAATCAAGGTCAATGAAGTTACCGTATTTGGACACTGTTAAAACCCTTTATAGGGCACTCATAGAAAAACTCTGAAAGTCAAATTTTAAACCTTATGTGTTACTGGAGGACCTAAGAAGACTATTATATTGGAGAAATGTTTCACAATTTCTTATTGTCATGTACAAAATCAAGTTCAATGAAGTTACCGTATTTGGACACTGTTAAAATCCTTTATAGGGCACTCATAGAAATACTCTGAAAGTCTAATTTTAACCCTTATGTGTTACTAGAGGACCTAAGAAGACTATTATATTGGAGAAATGTTTCAAAATTTCTTATTGTCATGTAGAAAATCAAGGTCAATGAAGTAATCATATTTGGACACCGCTAAAACCCTTCATAGGGCACTCGTAGAAAAACTCTGAAAGTCAAATTTTAAACCTTATGTGTTACTGGAGGACCTAAGAAGACTATTATATTGGAGAAATGTTTCCAAATTTCTTATTATCATGTAGAAAATCAAGGTCAATGAAGTTACCGTATTTGGACACTGTTAAAACCCTTTATAGGGCACTCATAGAAATACTCTGAAAGTCTAATTTTAAACCTTATGTGTTACTGGAGGACCTAAGAAGACTATTATATTGGAGAAATGTTTCAAAATTTCTTATTGTCATGTACAAAATCAAGTTCAATGAAGTTACCATATTTGGACACTGTTAAAACCCTTTATAGGGCACTCATAGAAATACTCTGAAAGTCTAATTTTAAACCTTACGTGTTACTGGAGGACCTAAGAAGACTATTATATTGGAGAAATGTTTCAAAATTTCTTATTGTCATGTACAAAATCAAGGTCAATGAAGTAATCATATTTGGACACCATTAAAACCCTTTATAGGGCACTCGTAGAAATACTCTGAAAGTCTAATTTTAAACCTGAGTGTGTTATTGGAGGACCTAACAAGACCATTATTTTGGAGAAATTTTTCAAAATGTCTCATGTAGAAAATCAAGGTTAATGAAGTTACCATATTTGGTCACCATTAAAACCCTTTATAGGGCACTCTTAGAGAACCTAACTAGACCATTATTTTGGAGAAATTTTTCAAAATGTCTCATGTAGAAAATCAAGGTTAATGAAGTTACCATATTTGGTCACCATTAAAACCCTTTATAGGGCACTCTTAGAAATACTCTGAAATTCTAATTTTAAACATTATGTCTTATTCAAGGACCTAACAAGACTATTATTTTGAGAAATTTTTCAAAATTTCTTATCATTATGTAGAAAATCAAGGTCAGTGAAGTTACCATATTTGAACACCATTAAAACCCTTAATAGAGCACTCATAGAAATACTCTGAAATTCTAATTTTAAACCTTATGTGTTATTGGAGGACCTAAGAAGACTTAATTATTTTGGAGACATTTTTCAAAATTTCTTATTGTCATGCAGAAAATCAAAGTTAATGAAGTTACCATATTTGGACACCATTAAAACCCCTTATAGAACACTTCTAGAAATACTTGGAAATTCTAGTTTTAAACCTTAGTGTGTTATTGGAGAACCTAACAAGACCATTATTTAGGAGAGATTATTGTCGTGTAGAAAATTAAGGTCAATGAAGTTACCATATTTGGACACTGTTAAAACCCTTTATAGAGCGCTCATAGAAATACTGTGAAATGTTTCCAAATTTCTTATTGTCATGTAGAAAATCAAGTTCAATGAAGTTACCGTATTTGGACACTGTTAAAACCCTTTATAGGGCACTCATAGAAATACTCTGAAAGTCTAATTTTAAACCTTATGTGTTACTGGAGAACCTAACAAGACTTAATTATTTTGGGGACATTTTTCAAAATTTCTTATTGTCATGCAGAAAATCAAGGTCAATGAAGTTACCATATTTGGACACTGTTAAAACCCTTTTATAGGGCACTCACAGAAATACTCTGAAATTGTAATTTTAAACCTTATTATAGGAGGACCTAACAAGACTTTATTTTGGAGACATTTTTCAATATTTCTTATTGTCACGTAGAAAATCAAGGTTAGTGAAGTTATCATATTTGGACACTATTAAAACCCTTTATAGGGCACTCATATGAATACTCTGAAATTGTAAATTTAAAGCTTATGTCTTGTTTGAGGACGTAACAAGAGTATTATTTTGAGGAATTTTTTCAAAATTTCTTATTGTCATGTAGAAAATATGTCAATGAAGTTACCATATTTGGACACTGTTAAAACCAGTTGTCATTTATTGTAGAATTTGTCCTTCTTCTTCTGTTTAAGACAGTCACTACAACTGCAGCAGATGAACCGACACAACAGCACCAACACCGTGGACATTTTGCATGAAACTCAGTGTGTCCATCTTCCTTAAATGAGTGTTTTGCGAGAACTATAGAGTATTTTACCAGAATTATGACATGTCATGAGATGGGACTTTACGAGAATCACACATTAGAAGCCAAACACACTTCAATGGAAACACCTACAAGTAGTACTTTGTCGAAATTGAAGACATATTGCTTTTATTTTGTGGAAAACTGTAATGGAAACCCTGCTACTGTCTTGTAGTGTGTGTAAATTGACCAAAAATAGTCACTTGCCCGTTATAGGGTTAAATCTGCTCCCTGCTTCTCCCCATGCGTCTGCTCACTGAGCTTTTATCTGTATGTGTTTGTAACCTAGACTCTTCGTCCCCTCGTCTTCCTCAGGCCCAGCGGGATGCAGAGCAGTGACACAAAGAGACACCTGTTTTGGAATCAGTGAAATGGGCGCGGCGTCCAAAAGTTTGGAAACGCATCCAGGATGTGAGTCCCTACTGCTGCCAGATGATGTTCACAGAACCCTATGGTTTCACTGAACTACAAAGAACATCTGAAACAATAAAACACACCTTCACTTCACTCACTGGGATGCTGCGTCTCTACATTTGTAAATGCCAGAGATTCCCATCGTGTGGTCCGTGAGCGGTCAGTGATAGCAAATAAAAGGTTTTAATTGTCCATTTCTTAATTAAGTTTGAAACGTCCATGAAATATTGATGTAATATAATAAATATTCAAACACTAAAGAAGAATAAGAAGTAATAAAACAAAGCCATGGGTTTTAAATTATGTATTATTATTCATTTCTGTGACCTATTTCAACTCAGAATGTGTCTTATAATACATCACAGGCCAGTGTCCCATGTTCCATTCACACAGAACTGTTCTTTAATGGAATAATAAATACAGGAAAATACTTACTCTCTTATATCTTAAAGCTATATGTAGTACTTCTTTAAATTAAATCAAATTATTAGTAGAGTGTTAGAGTGTGTTGTGTCAGAGATGCCGATGTATTGATTGGAGAGATAGGAACTGAATTTCCAGCAATGGAGAAATTAAAACTTATAAAAACTAGCAAACCTGCTCTAAAAACAAATTAAAACTAACTGAATTAGAGAGAAAAAAAAGTCCAAACTAAATAAAACTAAACTATAATGAAAAATCCTAAACTATTATAACCTTGGTTGCTACAATCGGGCATATTTACAGCTGCAATTGTTTTAGATGTTCATTAATATGCACTGTCCCTACTAAATAAATAAATAAATAAATAAATTCCTTCGTGCAGCTATTGACAACCCAAACTGTACAGTAAACAGGTGATGTGTTGTTTTATTGTGGCTGTTTTTCATCTAAAAACAGAGCTACACTAACAGAGCTATAATGTAAACTATCAGCTGATGCAGCACATGAAAATTATAGACAGTGTTATTTTGACTGACCGACTGTCAAAATAAGTCACTATATGTTTTATTTTAAAGACGTAAACTTGACGATGCCATTATACAGACGTGTGTAGACTATGAACTTTATACTTTACTCAGTGAACGATCCAGTCTGTGGACACAAAGCATTGATTTGTTGTTGGTTTTGGTGCATGTGGGAGTGTTGTGGTACACAACTGCTCCCTGTGGTTGATAGTTTGGAACATCAATACCACATATAAACCCATTTCAACAAAATTACATACAAAGAAAAATAAATAAATATCCAATAACTTGCCATTTCTACATCGATATCTTTACCTGACATCTGCTGCACAAGAAGGTATCAATCAGTGAGCTGCTAGGGCTCATGTAACAGAGTGGGAACTTGTTCTCGAGACATTTTTCTGCAGTTTGTATGGACGGAAAAATGTGTGTTCCCTAAATTTCAGTGTGTCATTATTGAAATGTCCTCCTGCGCTGACTGCTGAGCAACAATAACGCAAACCTGTGCAAAGAAACAGACAATTTCATTCAGTGATAGATTTTTATAGATTTTTAGAGGTAAATCAAATTCACCAATAGTTTAGGACTGCAATTCAGTGTTATTTCAGGAATCTTTTCTTTGTTTAAGTTTTCTCCTGTTTCTGGGTTAGGAGTCTAGGTAAGATTATGGTCATTTGTTTTTTCTTGGTTATGTTGGTAGCAGTGGCGGCTGCTCGTCTTTCAGAGAGGGGAAGCTCATTGTCGGCTTACATAAAAAAAATGGCCAATTTATTTAAACATAAATTCAGAAAGTACAATGAGTGTGTTTTATTTACAGTGCAAGAAATGAACGAGTAATTTCGCAGTGGTTTCTCTCTCGATTTCACAGCAGAATGCACGACGGTATTAAACTGAACTGTGTCAGTGAAGGAGTAGATCTCAAAATAGCTGTCAATCAAACGGGTTCAGCCTTTCGACTGATCCTCCAATCAGCACATGGAAGCCCAGCATCCAGCCCGGCCGAGCTCCGCCCACAGCTCCATTCACCCCCGGAGACGGCGAGCGTCCTGGGGCGGGACAACATTGTGGCATTTCTCCAATTACCGTCCAGTTTTGAGGCAATGAAAAAAACTGTTCCACTCAGTCCCATTGAAGTGCATGGACGCTGAGCGTCTACAGACAAATGCACTGAGCAGAGATCGAATGAGAAAACAGCGCAACGGGAATGGAGGAGAAGTGAACAACATGGAGTCCGTTGATTTGTGATAAAGCTGATTCTGAACGAACTCGTCTGTGAGATGAACGTGTTCTAACACATTTGTAGTCAATGAAATGTCAACACAACCAACATATTTAACCATTTAATTGTCGCAATTTAAAGCCAAGCTTCCCTTACAGTCTGTGAGAAATCGCCTCTGGTTGGTAGGTAATCATATTGGGCTTAAAGTATTATTCTGTTTGTTATTTTCGTTACTTTGATTCCCTTCCTGATCTCACTTTTTTATGTTCTTGTGAAAATAAATATCTCAAATTGCAGTTTTGCTGATTGCTGGTCATGTCTTTTGTAACTTGTTCCTTTTTGTTAAGAGACATGAAGGGAGGGGAGTCGGACATTATGTTTGCATCTCGGTAACTCCTAGACCAGTGGTTTAAACCTTTTTTGACTCGTGACCCCATTTTAACATCACAAATTTCTGCTGACCCCAGACATTCAAAATGGAGAGGTTTTTTGTTTTTGTTTTTTTGCAAAAATTAATTTGTTTTTGATCATGTAATAGTTTGCTATATTTTGTTTCAAATAAATGTTAATTTTAGACGACATTTAGTCTATATAATGTCTATTATTATGGACGGAGGCAGTAAAGCCAGGCAGTAGAGCCAGGTGTAGATTACAGCACAAAGTGAGAATTTTATTTTCTTTGGTCAGGATATGTACAGTCAGTCCAGCTTGGATTTACAAGGCTGACAATTAATACTGAACAAACAAGAACTCAAACTATGAATTATGAAAGAGCTGCAGCATCTGAAACCGACCACAATGAACATTTGACAGATAAACAGAACCACAGTGCTTCAGTTTCAGACTCACAGTTTGTCATGTCTGTTATGGATTGGGATCGTCTCTGTCAACTCACCATATATTTTTACCTCCGCCAAGGAGGTTATGTTTTTGCCAGGGTTTGTTTGTTTGTTTGTCTGTCTGTTTATTTGTTTGTTTGTCTGTCTGTCTGTCTGTTTGTTTGTCTGTCCGTTAGTGTGCAACATAACTCAAAAAGTTATGGACAGATTTGGATGAAATTTTCAGGGTTTATTGGAAATGGGATAAGGAAGAAATTATTAAATTTTGCTGGTGATCGGGGGTGGGGGGGCCCACGGGGGGGGGGGCCACTGATTGTTAGTGTGCAACATAACTCAAAAAGTTATGGACAGATTTGGATGAAATTTTCAGGGTTTGTTGGAAATGGGATAAGGAAGAAATGATTAAATTTTGGTGGTGATCGGGGGTGGGGGGGAGCCACGGGGGTGGGGGGGGGGGGCACTGATTGTTAGTGTGCAACATAACTCAAAAAGTTATGGACAGATTTGGATGAAATTTTCAGGGTTTGTTGGAAATGGGATAAGGAAGAAATGAATAAATTTTGGTGGTGATCGGGGGTGGGGGGGCCCACGGGGGGAGGGGGTGGGGGGGGGGGGGCACTGATCAGCCTTGGCGGAGGTCTGTGCTCTCCGAGTGCTTCTAGTTATTAGTAAGTTTGTTTTTTTGTTTTTTTTTATCCATTACTAGAAATTTCAGGTGACTCCATTTGAATTTCAGGCGACCCCACATGGGATCCCAACCCCAAGGTTGAAAAACACTGCTTTATGCTGTTTTTTTTTCTTTTCTTTTTTGCCATTTTCAGAATGATACAGTTGGTGGATTTGGACTCAGAATGGGAGTAAAGTTAGAGTTTAAGTCAAAAAATTCTGCCCTTACATCTAATTCATGTCACTTTTTGTATTTACTCAAATCATGTGTTTTCTGAAGTGTAGACGGACCTTTTACTCTCACCAACAAACTCAAGAGGAAGGCATCGTTTTTGTAGGTTTACAGAGATAAACAAGCCGGCTATAGACACACAACACCTGTAGACAACCAATCACAGAGCTGCTAATGCAAATGTACATGAAGTAACACTGTGTGAGAACGCCTACAGGTCTGTTGTTAGGGCTGCAGTTATTTTGGGGTGTTTTTGTGCCATGCAAGGCCTGTAGGCCAGACAGGAGATGTCATCATTCTACTGGAGCTCCATATATTTATGAGTTGGCCAGCTCATGTTCTATTTATATCTAACCAGCGGAAGTCCCAAAGGACCCCAGCTCCAGGCAGGGTCTGTGGGTGCCGAGCTGAGAGATAACTCTATGGAGGCAAAGAGGAAGACAGAAAGAAAGTGAACACAGAGAGAGGATGGATAGATATGTACACCTCGCACTTTTAGTTTACACCGGCAATTATTCTGCCTGGTGTACGAGTCGTGGCTGTTAAATAACAAGGCGGCGTTATGTAAGTCGAGCCACAGCGTGCATGCGCAGGACAGATGGTGTATCAATGGCCAAGCATCAACAACTCCTGAAAGATTCAATCTGGACACGGCACTCAATTACAATTTAACAATAGAAAATAACATAAAAAAAATAGTATCACAGCATCAGTTTCATTCACACCTAGTCTATCCAAACCAGAATACACAGGTGTAAGGTGCACGCTTAATGTGTTTGTTACTCTGAATGTGCTATGAAAGGAAGACACTGCTGACACTTTTAATTTTATGCACTCGACTTAAAACACCTCTACAGATCAGACTTTAAACTGTAAATAACTTTTTAACCAATGTGTCACAATAAAAAAAAAACATGAAAAATTAGATATTATAAATAGTATATTGAAATGAATTTCTATTTAAATCAGTTTATTTAATCAATTTCAGTTCTGATCATAACTTTTTTATTTTACTTTTAACTTTAAATAAAAGAGAAAAACTAAAAATGAAAAATTTCCATATAATACGGGGGGGGGGAGCAAAATTTACAATGAACATTTAGTTGTTTTTTCTCAGCAGGCACTACGTCAGTTGTTTTGAAACCAAACATATATTGATGTCATAATCATACCTAACACTATTATCCATACCTTTTCAGAAACTTTTGCCCATATGAGTAATCAGGAAAGCAAACGTCAAAGAGTGTGTGATTTGCTGAATGCACTCGTCACACCAAAGGAGATTTCAAAAATAGTTGGAGTGTCCATAAAGACTGTTTATAATGGAAAGAAGAGAATGACTATGAGCAAAACTATTATGACAAAGTCTGGAAGATACTATTAAAGAAGAATGGGAGAAGTTGTCACCTGAATATTTGAGGAACACTTGCGCAAGTTTCAGGAAGCGTGTGAAGGCAGTTATTGAGAAAGAAGGAGGACACATAGAATCAAAACATTTTCTATTATGTCAATTTTCCTGTGGCAAATAAATTCTCATGACTTTCAATAAACTAATTGGTCAAACACTGTCTTTCAATCCCTGCCTCAAAATATTGTAAATTTTGCGTCCCCACCCTGTACATGTTAAGTCCCAAGCTAATATTACAAATTTGGAATAAATATGATTAATATCATCAACTTAGATTTTTTTTCCTCAGGATACAAAAAACCCTATCACTGATTATCTTAAAAGAAAAAAAAAAAAAAAAAAAAATCCAAATTGAGAAGGTGCCAAAACATTTGTATTTATATGTCACTTTCTACTTTATCTGACTTAAAACTTTTAGTCAACTTCCTGATCATAACTACAAACTTCATTCATTCATTGGTTAGTTCATGAATTTTAACTCTTCAAGAATCAGAATCCGTTTATTTGCCATTTGCAGAAAAACTGCACTGGAAACGAGTTGCAAGAGCTCAGCATAAAGATACATGAAAGACCGTAACAAGGTAAAAA
Source organism: Sphaeramia orbicularis (assembly GCF_902148855.1). NCBI lineage: Eukaryota > Metazoa > Chordata > Actinopteri > Kurtiformes > Apogonidae > Sphaeramia > Sphaeramia orbicularis. Next base: position 12,979,707 of record NC_043977.1, read on the forward strand.
AAAAAAAAAAAAAAAAGAATAAATAGATACATGAATAAGAGTAATAAAACTGCAAGTTTAAAGAATTATGACTATCTTTTTAACAAAAACCAAATATTTTCATTCTGAAATATGACCAGTGCATGTACATATGCATCCAACTGCCCTTATCACACATACACACACTCACACTTCACTCTGGTAACAGTAGAAACCATGACAACAACATGTATTTAACCCACTGGCCAAACAGGCAAAAAAAACCAAAAAAAAAACACTCAAAATGATTAAAAAAAAAAAAAAAAAATCAATTATGTTCTTTTTTTTCTTTGTCTCTTCTCTACTTCCCATACATATTTATAACCATTGCACTACATACCAAAGCATATTTGCACTCTCCTTTTTAAACACTTTTCTTTTTTTCAAATTTATATGACGGTTTGTTTTACGTGAATGTGTATGTTTATGTTTCTATGCTGCTGTTAACACTGTGAATTTCCCCATTGTGGGATCAATAAAGGAATATCTTATCTCTTATCTTATCTTATACTTGAAATAAATGATCAATCCATCAAGGTAACGAGTGGGACTATTATGGAAACCCCAACTATTAACTTATTACAGGAACTTTGACGGACATTTTACAATTTGAGCACAAAGACTCACATTGAGCCAAGTGTATCTCATTTGCATTAACACAGGCCAAATGATCCAAAAAACAGAAACTCTAAAAAGCCAAAAATAAGGCAGGAGGGTTAAAATAATGTCAGCATGCTGCAGATATTTAATTATATAACATGGTCCTTTTTTTTCCACACATGGTAAAGTTTTGTTAGCGCTGTTGGAAAAAAAACACATCTTACATAAAACCTCTCCACGAGGCCTAGTTTGTCAGCTGTTAGTTGGAAGTGCTCCGTGATCCCAGTTTGCAATGTTCCCTGCTGGATGGGCTTTCACTCTGTCTCCTAATGATCAACTTTTTCTTTTAATTATAGCAAACCAAAGTGTGTAACTGTGCGAAATTCTCCAGGAACTTTGCTGGTTACCTGCCCACACTGTCCTAACAGTGTCCATTAACAGGACAGGGACTGCCAGCCCGTCCTGCAGCCTGGCACCGGCTCTGACATGGCACAGACCTGGTATTGGTGGGAGACACTGGAACTAATCCAACAGCAGCAAACACACAGGAAATATTCAACTGAACCAGCAGAGCATAGACGACAGGATTGGAAGACTAGTATTAAGCGGTCAGCATGAAGCGCAGTCGAGCTGTGCTGGACATGATTGTCAATTAATAACATTTTTATTTACATCTATTTTTCACATTATCTCAAATTGAAATAACACTGAATTGCAGTCCTAAATTACTGGTGAATTTGATTTACCTCTAAAAATCAATAAAAATCTATCACTTAATGAAATTGTCTCTGTTTCTTTGCACAGGTTTGCGTTATCGTTGCTCAGCAGTCAGCGCAGGAGGACATTTCAATAATGTTACACTCGGTCTAGGTCAGTGTTTGGGGTCAAATGGGGTCGCCTGAAATTTCTAGTAATTGATTTAAAAAAAAATAAAAATGTACTAATAAAAAAATATTTGGTGACTTGAATGAGACAATCCCAATTGATAAAAGACAAACTGTGAAGCTGAAACTGAAGCACTGTGGTACTGTTTATCTGTCAAATGTTTATTGTGGTCAGTTTCAGATGCTGCAGCTCTTTCATAATTCATAGTTTGAGTTCTTGTTTATTCAGTATTAATCATCAGCCTTGTAAATCCAAGCTGGACTGACTGTACGTATCCTGACCAAGGAAAATAAAATTCTCCCTTTGTGCAGTAATCTACACCTGGCTTTTCTGCCTCCGTCCAGAATAATATACATTATATAGACTAAATGTTGTCTAAAATTAATGTTTATTTGCAACATAGTATAGCAAACTATTACGTGATCAAAAACAAATGATTAAAAAAAAAATCTCAGTTTTGAATGTCTGGGGTCGCCAGAAATTCCTGATGTTAAAATGGGGTCATGGACCAAAAAAGGTTGGGAACCACTGGTGTAAATCATGTCTTTTCCTATATTTAATTCACAGATTATGTGAAACTATTACATGATCAAAAAAAAACTCATTTTAGGAAAAAAAAAAAAAGTCTCCGTTTTGAATGTGTGGCATCACAAGAAATTTGTGATGTTAAAACGGGGTCACGAGACAAAAAAAAGTTGGGAACCACTGGCATAAAGTGTTGTGATCAGTGAAACGGGTAGTTCAGGTTCTTCTGTACGACAGAGAATCACAAGAAATGCACCCGACCACATGAGGCTCTAAAAGGGCTACTTTCAGTTTGTGCACTGGTTTTTCCACTTGATAACAGCCCACCTAAAAATCAATAGTCATTTACATATTTTAAATATTTTTGTTGCTTTTTCTCACCATCATACAGTCTTTTCCCAAGAGGGGCAGAAGTCCTGAAGTACTCTTAACTCAAGCAGAATTCACTGCCAAAAAGTGCACTTGTGCAGCCTCTGTTGTTGTGTTACTGTGGTGTTTTAATCTGTTATTTTGGATTCATAACTGATGAACGCAGTGGTTTTGTGAGGCAAAAATCACTCTGCTTATGTGAGTTTGGAAGAAGAAGAAGAGCATCAGTTTGACCTGTTACAGAAGAAATGAGGTTTGGTAGAATCTGACTGAAGGACACGTGGATTAACCCTTTCATGCATAGTGGTCACTACAGTGGACAGTTATTCCACATCTGTTCTCTTGTATATTCATGGGTTTTGTTGTTTTAGTTGCATTTCAGCCAACACAGCGGATACTTATGCATCATCCCATACACTGCAAATCATACCATTACTGTCTTTTTGCATAGTATCTGCATGAACATAGTAATAACTAGTATTAGAGTATGTTAACCCTTTCATGCATGAATTATGAGAACATTAATGAAGATTTTTGTTTTGTTTTTTTTCTGAGTGTTTTTTATTCCTTTTTACGCATGAAAAAAAAAAAAAAAAATTATGAACCTATATTTCATGGAGTGACAGAAATGTCCACTCAGCTGGACACCATTCGTTCAATTTTAGAAGCAAAAAAACCATGTATTTACTGATATACTGTGTGGAAATTATGAAATAAAAACATGTTTAATGGTGCTATTCTGATGTTTTCTCACATTTTAACAGCCTTTTTGTTTAAAAAAAAAAACAAAAAACAAAACTGTTAGTTACAGTCTAATAACAATTAGCTTTTTTTTTTTTTTTTGCTTTTTTTTATAATGTCAAAACGTGTAACTGCAGATCAGGTGTATGGGATGATGCATAAGTGTCCTCTGTGTTTACTGATATGGAACTAAAACAACAAAATCTATAAATATACAAGAGAATACCTTTGAACAGCTGTCCACTGTAGTGACCACTATCCATGAAAGGGTTAAAATGTGAGAAAACATCAGATTAGCTGCATGAAAAATGTTTTTATTTCATAGTTTTCACACAGTATCATATTTTCTGATGATGGGTTTTAAATACATGTTTTTTTTGTTTGTTTTTTTTTCAAAAATTAAATGCTTGGTGTCCAGCCGAGTGGACATTTTTGTAACGCCATGAAAAATAAGTACATAAAAAAAATTTCAATCACATTGTTTTTTTCATGCCTACAGAGAAATAAAAACCCTCAGGAAAAAGATCTCGACTATGGTTCTCATAATTCATGCATGAAAGGGTTAATCACCTGATAAGAGTTGGTAACGTTCAGTGGTGTAGTCCAGAGTATACGGTGGTATACAGCATATACCTATTTATTTTTTAGTCAGCATTGCATATACTCACTTCTAAACCCCTCTGGTGCACACTATTCAGTAGTATCTGCAGCCAAATTGCTGATTTTTTTCCCCTAGGGTGCTGAAGCCATGACCCCGCCCTACTCCGCCTCTAATTGGCTAGTATTCGCTGCCTTCACTGATTAGATTGGTTAACTTTAGGCATGAGGACTGATGAGTCAATCAGAGGCAGAGTAGGGCGGGTCATGCTGAGAAAAATATTTCTAACTAGCGCCGGACACCTCAGGGGCCAGTTCCACCCCAGTTGATTGACAGGTCACTGCATGTCTCGTTGAAAGATGTGCAGTTATTGGAAATATGAACGAGAAAGGCAGAATAAACATATTTCAAGTGAGTGAAACATATTGAGAGAACCTAATTCATGGAATACATAATTCTGAGGTAAGTTTTAAGGTGGTTTCAGATTGAGTCACTGTTTTAAACTACTGGACATATGACTGCACATTTAGAGGAGAGATTTTGTCGTCAATAGTTAAACTGTGCGAGTAGGCTAACGTTATGAAAGGCTAACGTTATGAAAGGCTAACGTTATGCTATGTTTGCCTCATGTTGAATACATTTACATTCATGTAGCTGCTTGTGTGACCAGTAATACCTTCAAAGTGCTCCTGATCAAGTCATGATCATTTTATAATAGTGAGCAAATACTACTGACTAAGGATGTAAACAATTAATCAACTAAGGATTAATTGTCGATAAGAATTTGCTCGATTAAATTATTAATTGTCGGTTAATTGCCCTTGTCTACCTGTCCACACCTGTCCGCTGCAACGCCGCAGCTGGGATAGCCGGTCATCAAACTGGATCACGGCATTGATGAGTTAGAATGTTTTTATGGACACGGTGGAGCCAAACACAGACCTGCCGTCTGTTTGTGGGAGCGGAGCACCCCCGAATAAATACACGCACAAATGCGGGGTCGGTATCGGAGTGTTTTCCCTGGAGGCTGGTCTACTCCACGGTCAGTGAGACAGAAGTTGAAAACATCCTCCAGGCTCCTGATTCGGGCCACTGGTATGTAATGCAGTTGTGAAGCTTCAGGAGGTGGGGAAAAGATAAATGAGTGAAAAGTTTCACTTTCACTTCTTCAGGGGCACAGACTGTACCGTACCCCTGTAGTATTAGAAGTAGGACGGAAAGTGACGCACGCACGCACACAGTAACCAAACAACATGCACACATCATCCGGCCGTACTGCGTGCGTGCGAGTACCCCCCCCCTCGACGAACCGCACACGTGTGCACCCCCTGTTATGACCCTGGGTCATAATTTGTCTATTTGTGTTCTATGTATATATGTTCTGTTTAGTGTGTGTGTTCTCCCCTGTCCTGTAGGTGTGCTGTGCCCTTTTGTGTCTGTTTGTTTTGCAGGAAGCGGATTGGTGGAGGGTGATTGCCCGGCCCCTTTAAAAAAGGCCCTGGAGCTTCAGTTGGTTCTCTCTCTTGCCTCCTGCCAGCTCTCAACCCTGTGTTCTGTGTGTGTGACCGTCAGTCTTCATGTGTTCCTGTGACAATTCGATCGTTTATACACTGAACAAAAATATAAACGCACCACTTGTGTTTTTGCTCCCATTTTTCATGAGCTGAACTCAAAGATCTAAAACTTTTTCTTTGTACACAAAAGGCCTATTTCTCTCAAATGTTGTTCATAAATTTGTCTAAATCTATGTTAGTGAGCACTTCTCCTTTGTCCTTTGCTGAGATAATCCATCCACCTCACAGGTGTGGCATATCAAGATGCTGATTAGACAGCAGGATTATTGCACAGGTGTGACTTAGGCTGGCCACAATAAAAGGCCACTCTAAAATGTGCCCTTTTACTGTATTGGGTGGTCCAAGGGGGTCAGAAAACCAGTCAGTATTTGGTGTGACCACCATTTTCCTCACACAGTCTTCTTCATGAATTCTCTGAAACAGCTTTGGAGATGGCTTATGGTAGAGAAATGAACATTCAGTTCACAGGCAAAAGCTCTGGTGGAGATTCCTGAAGTCAGCATGCCAATTGCATATTCCCTCAAAACTTGTGACATCTGTGGTATTGTGCTGTGTAATAAAACTACACATTTTGGAGTGGCCTTTTATTGTGGCCAGCCTAAGTCACACCTGTGCAAAAATCCTGCTGTCTAATCAGCATCTTGATATGCCACACCTGTGAGGTGGATGGATCATCTCAGCAAAGAAGAAGTGTTCACTAACACAAATTTAGACAGATTTGTGAACAATATTTGAGAGAAATAAACCTTGTGTGTACACAGAAAAAGTTTTAGATCTTTGAGTTCAGCTCATGAAAAATGGGAGCAAAAACAAAAGTGGTGCGTTTATATTTTTGTTCAGTGTAGTTGTAAATAGTATCTTTGTAAATTGATCCTTTTCTGGTAGGGGAGGTCGGCCTTTTTTTGTTTCACCTTTTCTCTTGTTTTGAGTTAGGGAGTTTAGGTTAGTTTGTTGTATTTTATTTCTTGCATTTATTTTGAGTAGGTAAATTAGTTTAAACTCTACAGAAGATATTTTGTTTGTTGTTTTAGCCGCTCCCCCCCTAACCCTTCTTTAGTTGATATAAAAATAAATATTGTGAATTTTAGTTTCGACTGACGTGTGTTTGGGAGCTGGGAGGGGACAACATTGAGCATATTATGTTGCCCTGGTGAACCCCTAGGCCGGGGCATAACACCCCCCATTACACACTGCCACATCAACAGGTGAATTCCACAGGGACCACTGACTGTATCCAATGGTTCAATAAATCAGTCATTAAGGAATATGACGTGCTTTTTTCATGAAGCATATAAACAATATTTAGCTTTTATTCTTATAGACCGTATTGAAAATTAAATTCAAATTCTCAGGAAAATCGCCACTTATCAATTAATCGTTAATCGATAAGGGCAACCAAGTAACGATTAATTAATTAATCGATAATTTGCACACCTACTGCTGACAGATTTTTGGGTAAACTAAACAGAGCAGTCTGACATGTCAATGTATCTAAAACAGGATGTTTTTTCTGGACTACTAAATTAAAAAAGAGTATATCCACTTCTCCAGGGACCACTACACCACTGGTAACGATATTTTTCCACAAATTTCATGTCAAACACACTAGAGTGATAAATTAATAAAGTGATCAATGAATCGTTAATCGATTGATAAGGTCAACCAACTAATAATTAATGGATTAATCGATCATTTGCATCCCTAATTCTATATGTTCTATAGCTCCTATGCCAACATATGCTCATCTGGTTCATAACTATTATTAGACGTGTCCTCCAGCACTGGTCTAAAGTTGACAGCTCTACTTGGTGTCTCTATCCACTGTGCTGTAATGACTTGGTGGTGACATTTCTTAGTCTGATGTGACCGAAATTCTTCTGCTGAAGCGTTTTGTGTTTGCACTCACTACTGTGGCAGCTCAAAAAGCAAAAACAAGCCCAAAAGCAACACACAAAACTGTTTAATTTGCAAGCTCCACACAAACCCACTGAAACAGCCATAAACGCTTAGTTAAAACTGAACAATAACAATATGAGAGAAATGAAGAGACTTGTGAAAAAAAAAAAAAAAAATCAGCAAGTAGCTTGAGTGAAGATGGCATCCTGTCATTTAGTGGTGTAAACAAAGTGTTGGGACCTGAGCAGATGAGGAGATGATATGCTGTGAAATGGAAAGCTATCCATAGCAGAGGCAACCTGACAGGCGTGACATCATTTTCAACACATTTCCCCAGGTTCAAACATTCAACAACATAATAAATGTCAGCAAAGCACATCTCCCAATGCGGTTGATTAGATCTTATATAGTCTGTAAGTGTTTTTAAATGAGAGATTAGACATTTCATGGCAATAAGATGAGAATCGGTGCTGAGCAGTGGGTGCGATACTGGGTCGAGTGCTGCTGCTGAAGCTCTGAGGGAAGTTCTGTTGGGTTTTAGATGGGTTTTCTACAAATGTCATGCACATTTTAACTAGATTTCCATGAAATTGCTAAAATAAAAGGCAATTTTATGCAGATTTCCATCAACTATGGTTATGCAAATACAAAGAGCTGGTTTCATCATAGTTAGAATGGTTTTAAAGTTTGTCCATTAGATGTAATATTTAATTAATCCTAATGAAGCTGATGATTGAAGGTTGATGTAAGGTTTGAGTACTTTGAGGCAAAAGATAATTATTGTTCCCCAAACCAAACAGTATAAAAACCAAACTAATAGAATAGATCTTCATTGTCATTGTTACAAGAACAATGAAAATCAGTTCAGCAGCTCGGTTCCATTTAGCAGCAAAAACACTTAGTGCAAAAGGGATTGGATAAGAAAAAAATATTCCACAGAGTATTAAGAAAAAGTAGGAATGTGCAAAGGCTTCAGACTAAAATTTTAATACACATGTGCTACTAAAGTACTCCTAGAACTTATGAAATGAACAAAATATACAAAAGCTAACTCTATACTACAGATAAGAGTTATGCACAACGATAGGATATATACAGGTAGTAAGATGTATGTGTTGTGGTGCAAATATACAACATTTTAACAATAGCTGCTAAAGCGTGAAGAGCGCCGGGTCCAAGGTTATAATAGTTTTGGATTTTTCATTATAGTTTAGTTTTATTTAGTTTTGACTTTTTCTGTAATTCAGTTAATTTTAATTAGTTTTTAGAGCAGGTTTGCTAGTTTTTATTAGTTTTTTTTTTTTTTTTTCTAAATGCTTAGTTTTAGTTTCGTCATATTTTTTTTTATCCTCGCTATCGTATTCAAATAAATCCTAGACAGGACTCTGCTGATTTCTCCCAACTTTCAAGGTAGAGTGGAGACAAGAAGACGACTCTAAACCACAAGTGACGGACCGTGAAGTGCCGTATGGTGCCGCTAGCTAAAATTGCTCAAGCAAAGTAAAAATCACAAAAAAATCTAAAAATCTAAAAAAAAAAAAAAAAAAAAAAAAAAAAAAAAAAAAAATCAATTTTGCATCAATACGACATTGACAAAGATGAAAACCAAGGGAATTTTAGCCATAATTTTTTATACGTTTTAGTTAGTTTTGTAAACACACAATACAGTTTCAGTTAGTCATCTTTTTTTTTTCTTTTAATTATAGTTTTTATATATTTCAGTTAACGAAAATGTTTTTTTTTAGTTCTAGTTGTCGTCATTTTGTCAGTTTTCATTAACGATAATAACCTTGGCCGGGTCCAAACAAACCAAACAATAGGAAACCAAACTAAGCCAAACCAAGTAATGATAAAGCAAACTAAACCAAGCAATACCAAGTGACACCAAACCAAACAGTATTAAACCAAACAATGATGAACCAATCTCAACCAAACCAAATGAAACAATGACAAACCAAATATTATCAAACCAAACTAAACAATACAAAGCCAAGCCACTGGTCTGAATCCTACAGCACTGCTTCAAAACCTTCCAACATAGAGGCAGGTCATCAAAGTTTTCCATCTAATATGATACTTCTGTTTTTTGTTTTCTTTTTTAATAAATTCAATCAACTTTTACTGCACACATGCAACCACACTACAGTTTAACAAGTCTGTTTCCATTACACTTATTCACCTCTACCTTTAATAAATGCAATAAATAAATAAATAAGGCTGGGAAACATTAAATATCTCTAATCAATCAAGGTTTTCGCTTCATGAAAAATGTGTAAATTATAAAATCGTGACCATCCCTCTGATTTCCATCGACTACAGTTATGCAAATATGAAGAGCTGGTTCTTGAAGACACTTCTCGCTCATAACGCAGCCTATTTGTTTTGTATAATATTAATTATTAATGCATTTTTCCACTTGTATGACAGAGTTTTTGTATTTTTCAACTTGGTTTGTTTTCAGTTCTGATAGAAAATTAAAAAAAATATTAAATCTCATTGATTTTTCATAAATCATCCATAAAAATGCATTAAATTAAATCAATAAATTACAAAGTTGATAGTAATTGAGGTTTTTGTGTAAATTAAAAAAGGCTTGACTGAAATACACCTAGTGCTATCACATGTGGAGTTGCCTTTTTATTTATTTATTTTTAGAGGTCCTGCATCCTTTTTCTTCCTTTTTGTTAAACTAGAAATGTGCAGTTTTATTTGTTTTTATTTATGTTCAGAATAGAGATTTTTTTTCCACATACTTCCTTCAAATAAATAATCCCGACTTTCTATATTATAAACAGAAAAACTTTTCTTTTCACACCTGTCAGGTTAATTGCTTTACTATATACTGTCTAATACTGTGAAAATCTCCTAATGTTACAACTTTCATCATAACAATTCAAAGGCAACACATGTAATAACGTCACTGATCAGGTTCATTGGCAGTTTACAAACATACCACCACGTCCACCATCGGTAACAGACACAGCAGTGCATTTTATTCATAATTTCATACATAGCTTTCTAAAATCAGTTAAATAATTGTTTTTTACTCTTTCTTTTGGGACTATTTTTATGGTAATTTCCAAAACTGCAGTTATCAAATACAAAACAGAACACTGCATTGGAATACCGTAAACATATGCACTGTAGTGTTTTACATTTCCATAGAAGATAATACAATATATTGTGTGCAAATTCACTTGTGCATGAGATAAATATAATAGTAGTTATCTTTAAGGACTTTCAAAAATTTTCTTGTTCACATATCACAAAATATATCATTGAAACTAATAAAAATGTAAATAAGGACATGCAAAGTTCCAGCTATGTGAATAAAATCCAAGAAATTAAATTAAATTAAACATCATTGATATTACACTGTCATCCATGCCTTTGTAATTACTTTGAGTGGAGTTTCTTCTGTCAGGTGTAAAATATGCAGTGGATCATGTTCACCAGGTGGCCATCCTGCTCAGACCTGAACAGTCATTATCTTAATAATAGGATGAATCTGAGGGAGTCAAGGCCTGAAATATTAACCCACCAAGTCTGCAACCTGTGCTCATCACAGTTTCTGCAAGTGAGGGACATCAGCAGAAACATGGAGAAGCGTTTAGGGACGGATCTACAGGGGGGTAAGGGGGGCAACTGTAGAACCTTGCCCCCCCCAACTGTATATTCTAAAAACTATACTAGAACAAATCATCACTATGCCCAAAAGCCTCTCCAAGTACTGAAATAAAAGATGAATTCAACCAAAAATTCTTTAAATATTTGTATTCTGTTTGTATGCTGCCTCTTGGCCAGGTCGTTACTGTAAATGAGAGTCAGTCTCAACTAACTTATCATGATCCAAGTGTTGTGATTTGTATCGTATTGCCAGATTCTTGCCACTGCACACCCCTATATGTCAGAGGGAAAAAAAAACAAAACAAAACCTGAAAAGCACAAGCTCTCATGTATTTCTACTCCGTCTCAGTCCTCTTGTGTAATAGGTTTCGTGACACACACGTAAAACACACAGTGAAACACATGTTGTGGCCTGAGAGTCAGAGGTGCACAGCTGACATTTCTGTGCCGCTCTGTGTTGGATGATTGATTGATTTTTCTTGACAGCACGCGGCTGCTGAGTATCTACTTCATAGAGCAGCGGTGGTGATCCTGGCGCTCTGTGGGAGGTACCGCTCTGCCTTTTTTTTTATTTTTTTATTTTTTTAAATCAACCATCAACACTAGGGTTGGGAATCTTAGTTGTAAGGCCGAAACAATACGCATCTCAATACAACATCTCCGATCCAATATATTAAAGATATGTGTATGGCATCTCACAATGCGATGCGATATGATTCACACCCAAATCACGATACAAAGCAATTAAGCACATTTTGATTGAATACATTCATTCTGGTATTAAAAAAAATATATATATTAGGCCTGTAACGGTACACGTACCGAACCGAACCGTTTCGGTACACACCTGTTCGGTTTGGTACACAGCTGTGCCGAAACGGCACAGTATGATGAGAAAAAGAAAAAGGAATGAAAGACATTGTTTGATGTGGAACTTTAAATCTGCAAAAGTTTCACACGGACTTAATAAAGGAGCACACATTGACCCGAAATATGAAATAGCAGCTGATATAAGGTTAAAAAAAAACAACAAATATGATGTGAACCTGGAAGGAAGAGACTGAAGACCCTCCACCATCAGTCCAGTCCAGTTTGGATCAGTTCAGGTTCAGGTGAAAGACAACAACGAGGAAAGAGACGTTAATAAGACGGATGTTGTTTGGCCCATAGGAACTACGGTAGTTCTAAAACACTTACACTAGCTCTGTCTGTCTGTCTGTCTGTCTATCACACACGCTGTATAATAGAGGAATAAATAGAACGTTGAAAGTATGTAAAGTTTCACTTTCGTTTCACGACAGCGTTCGTTACGTTAGTTATGGACCGCACCCCCAGGTATATAACTGCGCCCCCCCACCCCCCGGCTCCGACAAAAAAAAAAAAAAAAATGCCCCGTGCACACTGGCACACACAAATACACACACTGTCCTAAACAGTTTGTTCTCTGTCCTAAAATAAATAATGTGGTTCATTGTGTTGTCAATGTTTCTCTTCAGTTTGTTTCAACAGAATACCAGTTTACCCTCCTGTTAATGTTGCACTTCATATGGAATTTTTATGTTATTTTTAAGCAGAATGTGAACTGACAGAACTGTGATTAGATTTTTGTTTGTTCGAAACTACCTTTCAGGGAAAAGTGCAATACTAATGTTTAAAATACATTTAGTAATATTAATAATTTATTTTATTTTCTATTTCATTTGTAGCAGCAGAATTATATTATTCCCGTTTTTCTATATTCTATTGTCTCCAGAAATTGGGGGGAAAATGTTTAAAAATTCATAAATGCATTAATAGACTTTTTGAGGGGTTTTCTTTCTTCCCGTACCGAACCGAAAAAAAAACGAACCGTGGCTTTGAAAACCAAAAATGTACCGAACCGAAAATTTTGTGTACCGTTACAGGCCTAAGATATACAGGGGTTGGACAAAATAATGGAAACACCTTAAAAAAATCAACAAAATATAATTTAATATGGTGTAGGTCCACCTTTTGCGGCAATTACAGCCTCAATTCTCTGAGGTATTGATTCATACAACTTGTGAATTGTTTCCAAAGGAATTTTAAGCCATTCTTCAGTTAGAATACCCTCCAACTCTTTTAGAGACGATGGCGGTGGAAATCGACGTCTTACTTGAATCTCTAAAACTGACCATAAATGCTCAATAATGTTGAGGTCTGGGGACTGTGCCGGCCATACGAGATGCTCAACTTCATTAGAATGTTCCTCATGCCATTCTTTAACAATTCTAGCTGTATGGATTGGGGCATTATCATCTTGAGGTGAAGGTGTTTCCATTATTTTGTCCAACCCCTGTATATATATACAAATATACACACATATATATATATATATATATATATATATATATATATATATATATATATATAGTGCAATTCAATGAGCTTGATTATTTATTTATCAAATAAAACCATGACTTTTTACAAAGTGGCTTTAGTTCAGTTTCAGAACACGTGCTTCACATTCAGTCAGATGAAAAAGTTAGAACTTTGCTTCCAATGTCATTTCTCTGAACGTTTCTAACACTCAACTTCTTGCTCCCTTGCTGAATCAATTTGTAATGTAATATATGTGTAATGTAGGGAAAACAGAAACAGGTTCTGTCACTTTAACAGACACCTGCACAAGGTATTCTGGGATGCACTGTTGGATCTGTATGACACTGTTTAAGGAAGTATCTGTGGTGTGTACGGCAGTATTCAATGCAGTTGATATAGTATGAAGTACACGTTCATACACCATGTGGTCACCTCCTTCTATGTCTGTCAGATTCATACAGATGTTACAGTATTCATCCGCAGCACTTGTGCCACAGTCCATCCACGGGACTCAGACTGTTAGTGTGCAGTGTACACATTCGCGAATCCGCAGCGTATGTTAACGTGGGTCTGAAGGAAAGAAAAACTTTACCCAAATAAATAGTAACACTTTTAAATGCAAGTAAATATATATTGTATAGAACGGATCGAATTTTAGCGATACAAACATTCAATAATCAATGCATCGCGATATCATTCCGAACTTTTCATTCACTCGCAGCTTCTTTACCGGTGCACTCGGATCGTGCACGCGCGTGTCGGCATATTGGATAATCTTCCCATCCCTAATCAACACAAATCTACGACCAAGTGTTTGAACGTGCGTCTCATTCCAATTCAGAAAACTTTACATTTCGTTCATAACAGTGCATGCATCTCAATCATTCCTGTTCCTTCATGTGTTTTCACAGAACCATCCGTTTTCTTATTGAGACGCTCTGGACTGAGCAAAAAAGTGATCATATTCACTGATCCCTTTTCCAGGCATAGATTTCTTCTTCTTCTCTGCCTGAATCCCTCTGTCAGGGAAAAAAAAAAAATCTGAAAAGTGTCAGAAGTGCAGAACAAAGATGTCATCTTCTGAGTTAGTGTGTATCAGCAATCTCTCCTATTTGGAGAAATTCTACAAGGGCTCAGGCAATAAGGATAGTAAATGAGATTTGTGAATTTTCATTACAACAAATATTGCTGCAGTAGCCTACTTCAGACAGGAGCAAAATGGGAGGAGAAAAAAAAAATGAATAAAAGTCAAGATTATGGAACAGGATGTGCTGATGGGTAAAATATGCCTGTTCAAAGTTGGCTGTGAGTGGGAAAAGCTGTGTTAATAACTGTGTGCAGTGATGTGACGGACCCACTCATATGTTACTGTGGGAGAACGGGGACATACAAGGCAAAAAAAAAAGTGCTTGGTTTTCAGAGCTCAGCCTAATTCTGTGTAAAATCCTCTGTCGTTTGAGTTTGCATCTATGTGTAAATGTACCACTTATAATATTTGGTCTTCTCTTAACCTTCATACACATTCTTAACCCATAAAGACCCAAATTTTATGTTGCTAGTCCACGCTAATGCAGGTTTGTTTTTGTTTTTTTTAAAGATAGAGTAAGTTTTTACTTTTTTTTTTCATTTTTATTAACCCACAAAGACCCAAACAACCACCGTTGACCAAAATTATCTGCTGATCTAAAATATGTAATAACTGTTGATCCATTAATCCTATCAATACATGTAAATAATTGGTGTAAAATACAGTTTGTCATCTTTTCACGATCATCAGATATGACCCATTTGGACGGTCAGAGGCTCCGTAGTTACCGTGGAAACACTGTCATCTTCTACAACATTGATTCACCACTAAAACCCATGGAGTTGGACAGATTTCAGTGGTTGGAGATATTTTAAGTTCAGTTAATGATAGATTTTACTGAAAAAGTGGCTTTTTTCTCAAGTTTTCTCCGTTTTTGGTATAAGAACGCTTAAATGTAATCTCAGCATGATGATTAAAGTACATGATCAGTGAATTAAATGTCGGAAAATAGCCGATTTTCACTGAAAAATCTCTTCATGGTCATCAGATATGACCCATTTGGATGTTCAGAGGCTCCGTAGTTACCGTGGAAACACCGTCATCTTCTACAACATTGATTCACCAGTAAAACCCATGGAGTTGGACAGATGTCAGTGGTTGGAGACATTTTGTTTAAGTTCAGTTAATGATAGATTTTACCAAAAAAGTGGCTTTTTCTCCAGCTTTCTCTGTTTTTGGTATAAGAACGCTCAAATGTAATCTCAGCATGATGATTAAATTACATGATCAGTGAATTAAATGTCGGAAAATAGCAGATTTTCACTGAAAAATCTTTTCATGGTCATCAGATATGACCCATTTGGACATTCTAAGATTTAACCATAAAGACCCAAACATACACCAGCTACTAAAACCATTTAGCGATATAAAAAGTTAAAAACATATTGATCCACTAATCAATCCAAGTAAATAATTGGTGTAAATACAGTTAGTCATATTTTCATGGTCATCAGATATGACCCATTTGGACGGTCAGAGGCTCCGTAGTTACCGTGGAAACACCGTCATCTTCTACAACATTGATTCACCAGTAAAACCCATGGAATTTGACAGATTTCAGTGGTTGGAGACATTTTGTTTATGTTCAGTTAATGATAGATTTTACTGAAAAAGTGGCTTTTTCTCAAGTTTTCTCTGTTTAACGCTCAAATGTAATTTCACCACAATGATTAAAGTACATAATGAGTAAATTAAATGTTGGAAAATTGCTGATTTTCACTGAAAAATCTTTTCATGGTCATCAGATATGACCCATTTGGACATTCTAAGATTTAACCCATAAAGACCCAAACATACACCGGCGACTAAAACCATTTAGCGATATAAAAAGTTAAATACCTGTTGATCCACTAATCAATCCTATCAATCCATGTAAATAACTGGTGTAAATACAGTTATTCATATTTTCACGGTCATCAGATATGACCCATTTGGACGTTCAGAGGCTCCGTAGTTACCGTGGAAACACTGTCATCTTCTACAACATTGATTCACCAGTAAAATCCATGGAGTTGGATCAATGACAGTGGATGGAGACACTAGTCGCTTTTCTGCGCACAACTTTAGCGATATTTACTAGATGTCGAAAAAAAAGAAGTGCGTAATGTCGGTTTTTCCATTAAATCACAAATGTGATGATTTGTTTATGTATTATCGCAAGATGACATGAGAAGTTATTCCATAAACATGATGACAAACGTAAATATGGTGTTGACTTACAGATATATTCATTATTATTAGTGGTTTCCTGGTGTGTCCACCCATACAGCGCTACTCTTCTTCTTCGCTTGGTGTAACGTCCGTCAACATCTGTTTTGTTTTTTATTCACATGACTGTAGTTGCGGAAAAATATCTTACCACTGCAGATTTGCGTGATATACCATGTGTATTACACCAGAAAAACCACCTCTTGCCAGCACAAAAACTTTTAATCAAAAAACGAGAGTTTTGGCAAAACTGTCATTTTTTCCATGTGGTAAATTTTTGTGTGCAAGTTATATTCACGCAATTTGAGGGTCAATGAAAAAGCGACCACTTATTTTTATGTTCAGTTACTGATATCTTTGCTGAAAAAGTCACTGTTTCTTCAGTTTTCTCTGTTTCTGATATAATAACCCTGAACTGCATTCTGAGCTTTTATGAACATCTACATCAGGGTTCGGCAAGCTTTCCAATCTAAAGAGCAATTTTGGACTCAAAAAATAAGACAATCTGTCTGGAGACATGAAAGAAATATCCAAACTCATCTACGTTTTACCATGAGAAGGCTGTTCTGCAGTAGCCCATTTGGGATTAGTTTGTTATTGAACTTTGCTTTTCTGTTAAAATAATGGAAAGTCTGGTGCATTACTGAGATAATATGACTATAATAAAGAAAACATTCAAGATTTTTACTGATTTTAATGTAACATTATATAAATGGTGAAAAACCTCCACTTTCATGTTAATAGGCATACTTTAAAACAGACAAACTATGAACAACTGAAAAACAAGTATGTCTTTTTGAATTTGGCAAAAAAAAAAAAAAAAAAGAACTGTAGCATTGATATACACCTTAGTTCGGTGGTTCTCAACCTTTTTTCTGTGATGTACCCCCTGTGAAATATTTTTTCAGCCAAGTATCCCCTAACCAGCACAAAGCATTTTTGGTTGAAAAAAATGATTTAAAACAGTGTGCTGTGCAATCAGTGTGTGATTTATGAAACTTTGGAACTCCATTTGAAGTGGTCTCTCTTGAACTATTTGGAAATAAAAAGATATAACTAAGAAAAGAAAGAAATAATTAACTTAATTATAAATAAAGATTTGTGCACATAAAATAACTATCAACATAAAGTGTCCTTCTTTTGGGATCATAGTAAAGATCTGTTCTAAAAAAGAATTACACTTTAACCACGACTCCATTGTTTGAGTTTTCAAGTGATTGACAGGTGATGCTAGGTGGCATATGACAGGTTGGGTCCAACCATTCTGGTATGGGGGAGACTCTGGGTTTTTAGGATGATGAAATTGAATAGCCTACTGAATATAAAATTCATTTTGTGAACTTATATATTTTCCTGAAATATTTAATTAATCTAATAATTAATTTTAAAGGATTTTTGCATGCATGCTACTTTTTAAATATATTTTAAAATCTCACGTACCCCCAGGGGTACACTTACCCCCATTTGATGATGACCCCATATGATGAAAAAAACAAACATTTTGTCATTATCGCAACCAATGGACAATGTTAGAAAAGATTTAGGCCCGCAACAACGTTAAAAAAAATATTGATTCATTCAGGTAATTTCAACATGTTCCTTATGTTTTTTGACAAAGCAACAGGAAGCCATAGGTTGCAGACCCCTGGTGGACATGATCAGTGAATTAAATACAGGAAAATACCTGATTTTTACCAAAAAAAAAAAGTAAGATACAGAGGGTAATATTAGAATAAACCACAGGTGTCAAACATGTGGCCCGGGGGCCAAATTCGGCCCGCCAAAGGGTTCAATCCGGCCCCTGGGATGAATTTGCAAAATGCAAAAATTAAACTAAAGATATTAACATTCAAGGATGATAAAATCATTTTAGGTCATTTCAGTCTAAAGTGGATCAGACCAGTAAAATTCGATCATAATAACCTATAAATAATGAGAACTGTAAATTTGTCTCTTTGTTTTAGTGTAAAAAAAAGTAAAATTACACAAAAATGTTTACATTTACAGTCTAGCCTTTAACAAAAAAATGTGAATATCTGAAATGTCTTAAGTATGTGGAATTTTAATAATACTTATCCTGTTATTTAATGTTTTATGTATTTGTAGATCCACTGTGATCTCCAAGTTGTGATTCACATGCAGAAATGATAAACTAAGGCGTAATATTGTTAACATTGCACTTACTTTACTTAATTAATTTTTTTAATTTTCAGGTTGTTCATATTTACCTCCGCCAAGGAGGTTATGTTTTTGCCAGGGTTTGTTTGTCTGTTTGTTTGTTTGTCTGTCCGTTAGTGTGCAACATAACTCAAAAAGTTATGGACAGATTTTGATGAAATTTTCAGGGTTTGTTGGAAATGGGATAAGGAAGAAATGATTAAATTTTGGTGGTGATGGGGGGGGGGGGGGGGGGGGGCACGGGGGGGGCGCAGTCCAGAAAATTTCATCAAAATCTGTCCATAACTTTTTGAGTTATATTGCACACTAACGGACAGACAAACAGACAGACAGACAGACAAACAAACCCTGGCAAAAACATAACCTCCTTGGTGTGGGGGGGCCCATGGGGGGGGGCACTGATCAGCCTTGGCGGAGGTCTGCGCTCTCCGAGTGCTTCTAGTTGTCCATGTTATATTCAAGCACAATTCGTAGATGTAAACATTTTGATTATTTACTTTTTTCAATCAAAAGTTCTTATGCTATTATTTATATTATTTGACTGGTCCGGCCCACTTTAGATCATATTAGGCTGAATGTGGCCCCTGAACTAAAATGACTTTGATACCCCTGGAATAAACGGTGATAAGTCACTTAAAAAAAGTTTAATAGGGAGAAAAGTTCATTTGGGAAGTGCCATAAAAGTAGCACCGGGTCTGAAAAAAAGAAAAAACCTGATGCTATTTTCCCCTCGCTGCAGCTTGAGTAACTATTTTGCAAAAGTAAAAAAAAAATGCATAGTCGTTTTTTTTTTTTTATAATGTACCAAAGAGAGACGACTTTTATTCAGCCCCAAAATGAGCATCTCTCCTTTGTGGTCTGAGTTATTATCAGTTTTATCCATACAAAGCTGCCCTGCTCTGTGCTTCAGCTGTAGCACCACAGTCCCAGACCAGTCAATATGAGAGACTCAAGTACAATAGAAAGCAGGCATCAGTTCAATCATTCAATCTGTGGCCGAGAAAAACACAGAGTGAGAACGTTATGTAGCAGCTGTCTGGGAGAACAGGGAGTAGCATCGCTCTTATTGAACTGAGAGAACAATAAAATATAACCTGGGGGGCACATCCCACCGTGTCCCTGCACAATCAATAAGACTATTTTAAACCTCCCTGATGCTGCACCTGTGTGTTTGTGTGCACGTGGAGCCGCAGAGGACTGACCCACCCACCCACCCCTGAACCCACCGCACGCCTGAACCCACCGCACGCCTGATCCTCGAAAAACCACATGAGCCGCAACTTCAGTTTATGACACACAGGTAGACGCTGTTCCACACAAACAAATTGAGGATGATGATGGTGATGATGATGTGCATTTTAACCCTTGGGGTCCACAGATACGACCACGGTGACTCAACCACATGACATTTTCAACACGTCGTAGCGTCGGAAGTCGGTCGTAGAAGTCGACCACTGGGGATAATCGCATTTGAAAGTGCAGACTTGAAACACTCTCCCACTTTTTATTTGATGTAGATAGAGTAAATACACCCGGAGATATGACGGTTTGAACACGGAGTAAACAAACGTGAGTAAAACTATGAAAATGAGGTTATATTTCTGACCATATCTTTGTCATTTTTGTCGAAAAAAAGGCCGAAAAACTGCATTAGCATTACAGGTAAGGGTGAGAATGACCCCCACTTCACCCGGATATGGAAACTGGGAGGACTGGGGGTGGTGCAGTGGGAGGAGGGGTGAGAAAACGGCTACGCAAATATATGCTTTTATGTCAAATAATTTATTACAATTATGATATTATATACCTAGTACAGTGGTTCCCAACCTTTTTTGTTCGTGGTTCGTGACCCCATTTTAACATCATAAATTTCTGGCAACCCCACACACTCAAAAAAGAGACATTAATGTTTTATTATTTGTTTTGGATCATGTAATAGTTTGCTATACTATGTTGCAAATAAACATTAATTTTAGACGACATTTAGTCTATATAATGTACATTATTATGGACGGAGGCAGAAAAGCCAGGTGTAGATTACTACACAAAGGGAGAATTCGATTTTCCTTGGTCAGGATATGTACAGTCAGTCCAGCTTGGATTTACAAGGCTGACAATTAATACTGAACAAACAAGAACTCAAACTATGAATTATGAAAGAGCTGCAGCATCTGAAACTGACCACAATGAACATTTGACAGATAAACAGAACCACAGTGCTTCAGTTTCAGCTTCAGAGTTTGTCATGTCTTGTGTATTAGGATTGTCTCTAACAATTCACCATATATTTTTTATTAGTTTGTCATTTATTTTTATCAATTACTAGAAATTTCAGGCGACCCCATGTGGGATCCCGACCCCAAGGTTGAAAAACACTGACCTAGTGTTTGAAACCAAAATCCACTTTGAAAGTCTTTGAAAAGGTTCGTTAAGCATCTTTGTGATATTTATGTAATAAATTCTATACATTTTGCAAATCGGATTTTGTATATTCATTCATTTATGTATTTATGTATGTATGTATGTATGTATGTATGTATGTATTTATCTCCTTTTGTGTTGATATGGTAGGTTAAAGTGAAAAAAATAATAGATGAGATAGATGAAGTTGTCCTGAAAAAATAGATAACAAACATGGGTATAGTAAACATTTCTTTATATAGTATATAAAGGCAAACTCAAAAGTACTCAAAAATGGCCAAAATAAGCTCCGACCTCTAAGGGTTAAACACTAAACTGTCCATTTGTAGAACACAGGTGAAGACACGTCCCATGGCTTCCACAGGAAAAGGACATACTGGACAGCTGTGGTCTGTCGTACATCTGGACCACACAGATATTCAATAATGTCATTTGGCTTAAACTAACTGTGGAGCAGGTTCTGAATGTCCAGCATGCACAAAAATGACGGATGAAGCCAATGAAGGAAATATATTTGATTTTGAATCTGACACTGAACGTAAGGAGGGGGAAGGACTAGATGAGCCTTTGCTTCTGTCTGTCTCTTCTCAAGCTGTGTTTACAAGTCGATTCATATGTACACTTATGTTAAATTTATTGTATTTCCTTACTATTTCTGTGATTAATGACCATTGATGGGTGCATATGTAATTGACTTCTAAATTGTATTAGTTTTTTTAGTTTTTTACTTCAAAGTTTGAGACCAATACAAAAATAAATAATAAATCACAGCCATGACTTCATGTGATGTTTTATGTTCAAGTTAAATCGAAACACAAACTTGAAAAATATCTGTTAATATCTGGCAAGCAATTCGTAACTTGAACCCAAAAAGACCCGAATATCCTCCAGCGTCCGAATGCATCTACTGATCTAAAATGTTTAACAACTTTAGATCCAGTAATCCTATCAGTACATGTAAATAACTGGTGTAAAATACAGTTTGTCGTCTTTTCATGCTCATGAGATATGACCCATTTGGATGTTCAGAGGCTCCGTAGTTACCGTGGAAACACCGTCATCTTCTACAACATTGATTCACCAGTAAAACCCATGGAGTTGGATCAATGACAGTGGATGGAGACACTGGGTTTATGTTCAGTTAATGAGAGATTTTACCGTGAAAGTCACTTTTTCTTCCGTTTTCTCTGTTTGTGGTACAATAACCCTCAGTTTTAATTTGAGCTTTTATGGACATCAATCGTGATCAGTAAATTAAATGAAGGAAAATACCTGATTTTCACTTAAGAATGCAAAATACTGAGCATAATATTTGAAAAAAATGGTGAAAAATCACTTAATCATCATCTTCTACACCATTGATTCACCGGTAAAACCCATGTAGATTGCAGTGGTTGGAGACAATTTAATTATATATTTTACTGAAAAAGTGGCTTTTTGTCAATTTTTCCCTGCTTTTGGTACAATAACGCTCAAATGTAATCTCAGCATGACAATTAAAGTACTTCACCAGTGAATTAAATGTCAGAAAATAGTAGATTTTCAGTTAAGAATGAAAATTACTGAGCATAATATAAGAACAAATGGTGAAAAATCACTTAATCATCATCTTCTACAGCATTTATTCACCAGTAAAACCCATGTAGTCTGACAGATTGCAGTAGTTGGAGACATATTAATATATTTTAATGAAAAAAATGGCTTTTTGTCAAGTTTTCTCTATTTTTGGTACAATAACACTCAAATGTAATCTCAGCATGACGATTTAAGTACTAGACCAGTGAATGAAATGTCAGAAAATAGTAGATTTTCAGTTAAGAATGCAAAATACTGAGCATAATATTACAACAAATGGTGAAAAATCCCTTAATCATCATCTTCTACAGCATTTATTCACCAGTAAAACCCATGTAGTCTGACAGATTGCAGTAGTTGGAGACATATTAATATATTTTACTGGAAAAAAATGGCTTTTTGTCAAGTTTCCTCTATTTTTGGTACAATAACACTCAAATGTAATCTCAGCATGACGATTTAAGTACTTCACCAGTGAATGAAATGTCAGAAAATAGTAGATTTTCAGTTAAGAATGCAAAATACTGAGCATAATATTACAACAAATGGTGAAAAATCACTTAATCATCATCTTCTACAGCATTTATTCACCAGTAAAACCCATGTAGTCTGACAGATTGCAGTAGTTGGAGACATATTAATATATTTTAATGAAAAAAATGGCTTTTTGTCAAGTTTTCTCTATTTTTGGTACAATAACACTCAAATGTAATCTCAGCATGACGATTTAAGTACGTGACCAGTGAATGAAATTTCAGAAAATAGTAGATTTTCAGTTAAGAATGCAAAATACTGAGCATAATATTACAACAAATGGTGAAAAATCACTTAATCATCATCTTCTACAGCATTTATTCACCAGTAAAACCCATGTAGTCTGACAGATTGCAGTAGTTGGAGACATAATATATTTTAATGAAAAAAATGGCTTTTTGTCAAGTTTCCTCTATTTTTGGTACAATAACACTCAAATGTAATCTCAGCATGACGATTAAAGTACGTGACCAGTGAATGAAATGTCAGAAAAAAGCTGATTTTCAGTGAAAAAGTGATAATGATAATGGCGATAAATCACTTAAGAAAGGTTAAATCTGGAGAAAAATTCATTTGGGAACTGATATAAAAGGTAATACTGGGTTTTTATGGATTAAAGTAAATAACAGAAGGATCCCTAAAGTCACCGGATCATGCAAAGGTTTGGAAAGAAGTCTGAGAGTCTGTCATTTGTGCTGTTAGTAGGAGATGAATTCTGTTTTATTTGAATGCACAGGTTGTTGAAATTATTTGCCATAATACTACTCACAGCATCCATCAGTGTATAAACTTGGAATGCTCTTTCAGTCCTAACAACCAAAAACTATCCATAAATTGTACCTCTTTTTCAATTAATTTTGTTATTATTGAATGTATATTATTTTTCTGTTATGACATAATGTTTGTGCTCCATATGCATTTAGGGATTAACAAAATAAAATAAAAATAAATAAATAAAATAACCACCAGTGTAGTTCGGTGTGTCTAAACTCACTTCTCACTGTCACCCACTTTAATGATCGATCTCCATCTTCGACTGACCTGTCTGCTGTTTCTGTCTTTGCGTGTATGCGCGCGGTGTGGAATGTGTAATTAAAGCAGCCTCCGGGTTGTCACTTGGACAGCTCATTTGCATAAAAGTGTTTGGACTGCCTGTGTGCTGAAAATAATAAACTTGAGCATGATTTTTTTTTTTTTTTTAATTAAACCACATTGCATTCCTTAAAAACCACTGACATGTCACCAAAACAGACCTGAGCGCATCCTTTTAACATGCGCCAATTTCCAATTTTGCGCCTATTTCACTCCAACAAGCCAAAAAGTAACATCTCTGACATTGCAAACTTCTTTTTTTTTTGTCGCACTACCTTGTGTTCATGCCATGGTGCAGGACTTGGACGCTTTGCTCCAACTGTCTGCGTGTTTCTGTTACTTTTAATGACAGGTTTCGCGCATTATTGTGCGTAAAAGTACCGTCAGACCATCAGTGGCATTAACAGACGATTTAGGTGTGGGGGGGTGGGGTGGGGGGTGTATTGCACAGCAGTATGGATAAATCGACCCCGACACATTGCGCCGTTGTCTCACCTTGATTGCAGTTGCTGAAGCGAGTGACGACAATTCCCAGAAAAAGTGAAACGAGGAGAAATCTGCGTTCAAAACTCATGTCTGCTGCATCTATCACCGGCTTGATCGGTTGGACTTCTATCCCAAAGAGGTTTAAAAAAAAAAAAAAAAAAAAAAAAAAGCGTAGATTGGAGCTTCCAGAAGCAATGATCCACCGGTTTTGTGTGTTACATTCGGTCCCAGTTGGAGAGAACAGCCGGGTGACGGAACAAAAGGAGATCCATTCCTGTACCTGGTGGCAGCGGATGCGATGGGAAAAAAAACAAAAAAAGAAAAAAGAAGAAAAAGAGGATAAACTCTGAAGGATATGTACAGATTTAGAATTTCAGCAACACTTCAGACAACTTTGAAGATCTCCCACGGACTTCATGCGCCGTTATTGCGTTATTTTAAAAAAGCGCACAATTATAAAAAAAAAAAAAAAAAAAAAACACCACAAATGCCTTCTTCAGGTTCGTCAGGTAGGTCTCCGTTGCGCGTAAAGTCGTGACAGACTTTGGATGGCCCCGGTTCGCTCCCTGTCTCCTGTCTCGGTCCTCAGCAGCGGCAGTGATGGGGTCGGTGGAGGAGAGAGATGCGGTGGATGGAGCAGCTGAAGCGGCTGCTTCTCTGGGATACTCTGCGCATCTGTACAGGATGCTCGGCACTAGAGGGGGTTAGCTGACAAGGCAATGGCGTGTTCACGTGTGTGTGGTGTGTGCGTGTGGGAGCCTTATCTATTGGTTCAAGTGCAGGGCTCAGTTTTTTTTTTTTTCCTCCCCCCACCCCGAGTACCCCAGGCATCTTACGTTTTGATGTGATTCTGACCTGATCAACCTCAGCAGGAGTGCGTTACAGGTCACATGTGCACGGGTTGAACTGGTTAAAGACGCACGGTCTGATGGATAAAATAATACTAATATTAACCCTCCGGTATCCGGGTGTGCTTTTTAGGCACACTTTCCAATTCGTGTTAAAAAAAAAAAAAAAATAAAATAAAAAATAAAAAACTTCATATTTTTCACAATTTAACCCTTTCATGCATGATTTTTTTCCCCTGAGTGTTTTTATTCCTCTTTAGGCATGAAAAAAACAAAAACACAATTCAACTGAAATTTTTTTATGAACCTATTTTTCATAGAGTTGCAGAAATGTCCACTCAGCTGGACACCATGTGTTTAATTTTTGAAGCAAAGAAACATATATTTACTGATATACTGTGTGAAAAAAATGAAATAAAAACATTTTTAATGCTGCTAATTGATGTTTTCTCACATTTTAACATACTCTAATACTAGTTACTATTTACTTCATGGAGATAATATGCAAAAAAAACAAAAAAAAATGTTAAAAAACAAACAAACTGTTGATTACAGACTAATAGCAATTAGCAATTGATTTAGACTTAAACATGTTACTTCAGATCAGGTTTATCAAGGTCAGCAAAGTTACGCTAATGGTCTGAATGTCAGTGTATTATTATGGGATGGTGCATTAGTGTCCACTGTGTTGGCTGATATGGAACTAAAACAACAAAACCCATGAATATACAAGAGAAGAGCTGGAGAATAACTGTCCACTGGAGTGACCACTGTGCACGAAAAGGTTAAATAAGGTTAGAATTCAAAAGTTGTTCATTTGTGCATGATCTTTAAACTTCTGGCCACCAACTAAAATTTGCACATTGTAAACAAAAGAAAATTACAAGACTAGCATCTGTCTCCTAAGTGTGCCAAAAATGCACTATTTCTTCCATTAGAACCACTGTTTTTGATCCGAAAGCCAATAAGGCATAAATCATACATTTACTGATATCTGGGCGTCATTTGAGAGGTGGGGGTCTAAATTATATATATATATATATATATATATATATATATATATATATATATATATATATATATATATATATATATGGCGAGTTGACAGAGACAATCCCAATCCATAAAAGACATGACAAACTGTGAAGCTGAAACTGAAGCACTGAGGTTCTGTTTATGTGTCAAATGTTCATTGTGGTCGGTTTCAGATGCTGCAGCTCTTTCATAATTCATAGTTTGAGTTCTCGTTTTTTCAGTATTAATTATCAGCCTTGTAAATCCAAGCTGGACTGACTGTACATATCCTGACCAAGGAAAATAAAATTCTCACTTTGTGCAGTAATCTACACCTGGCTTTTCTACCTCCGTCCATAATAATAAACATTATATAGACTAAATGTCATCTAAAATTAATGTTTATTTGCAACATAGTACAGCAAACTATTACATTTTCAAAATAAATTAATTTTAGCAACAACAAAAAAAAACCTCTCTGTTTTGAATGTCTGGGGTCGCCAGAAATTTGTGATGTTAAAATGGGGTCACGAGCCAAAAAAGGTTGGGGACCACTGCATTAACCTGTATTTACTGTGGGTGCCTTTAAAACCTGAATACATAATAAAAATGTTTTATATTTTACCAAGCTGAGTCGCATTTTTTTCCCCTCCTTTTCTCTCTAAACCAGAGGTGTCAAACATGCGGTCCAGGGGCCAAATCTGGCCCGTCAAAGGGTCCAGTCTGGCCCATGCGATGAATGTGTGAAATGTTGCTATGAATGTTTTAATAGTAAAATAACTAATAAATAAACTGTGTGGGAAGAGTAAGTTGTATTATGCATTTTCACAAAATATTCAAAGGTTATAGACATTACATATGAACCCAGAAATACCAAGTAAATTTTAATAGGCCATTTAAACTGCAGAAAAAATGTGTAAAATGTTGTGTAAATGTTACTTATGTATTGTCCATTAATAAAAGTTAGAAAAAGTATGTAGTGAGCCACACTGATAATGGGGGCAGTTTGTGGCGAGTCATGTGACTCACGTACTTTACAGTGTCACTGAGTCATGTGACGGTGCGCTACCTTACAAGTTGTAAATATTCGTTAAAGGTAAGTTTCTGTTCTGTGTTCTGTAGTTCTATGACTCATGTTCTGTCTATAGGGGAGAGTATCTGAGTGAACTGGGAAGAAGGAATATTTCAGTTTGACACCATGACTGAACACTCTGTACTGCTGTCATACAGTCTATGCTGTTTTTAACATATGTTGTCTAATGAAAGTAAATACCACTGCCTTGTCATAAGCATGTGGTGCATTGGGATCTGAGAAGTGTGAGCAATGTTCACTCTCCCGTAACTTTATTCTACCAAAGTGTCACAGTATTTAAAAATTACCTTGAAAAGTCATTAGCTTTAGGTGCATTAGCATTAGCATTTTTCAGTTTGAAGCAGTCAGGGTCTAAGTAAAACTTACAAAGAAGGAGAAAGTCAAATTCAATGACCATATTAATAATTGTCAGTAAATCACCTGAGGTTTGCTAGTAAAATAAACGTATATGTGCAAGTAAAGTTTACTTGATGATCACCCTTGTAGAATTTACTTACAATTCTAAGTGCAAATACTTTCCTACGCTTCCTGAGTAAATAACACCCCCAATTTTTTTTTTTCAGTGAGGGTCGGATCAGTAAAATACTATCATAATAACCTATAAATACTCACAACTCCACATTTGTCTCTTTGTAAATGTAAACATTTTCATGTCATTTTACTGTATTTACACTAAAACAAACTATCATTTCACAAAAACTTGCCCTGTTGTTCATGTTATTTACATCATTTTATAGGATAGTTTGCAGATGTAAACATTTTTATCACACAATTTTACTTTTTTCACTCTAAAAAGTAGAGGCAAGTTTGGAGTTGACAATATTTATATATTATTATGTGACTATTTCACTGGTTCAGCCCACTTCAGATTAATTTTGGCTTAATGTGGCCCCTGAACTAAAATGAATTTGACACCCCTGGTCTAAACTACATATTCAGCCAATAGAACAACCATATTTACGATTTAATATCAATTTTAAACTTCAATTTATGCGTTTAACCCATAAAGACCCAGTGCTATTTTTGTGGCAGTCCCTAAATGACTTTTTCCCTCTACTTTTAACTTTTCTTAAGTGATTCATCACCATTTGTTCTAATAGTATGCTCAGTATTTTGCATTCTTAAGTGAAAATCAGGCATTTTCCTAGATTTAATTCACTGATCATGACTGATGTCCATAAAAGCTCAAATTAAAATTGAAAGTTATTATATCAAAAGCAGAGCAAATGGAGGAAAAAGTGACTTTCATGGTAAAATCTCTCATTAACTGAATATAAACTCGGTGAGTCCATCCACTGTTGTTGACTAGTGAATCAATGTTGTAGAAGATGACGGTGTTTCTACGGTAACTACGGAGCCTCAGTGGGTCAATGGGTCGTATCTAATGACCATGAAAAGACGGCACCAGTTATTTACACCAGTTATCTACCTGGATTGATAGGATTGATTAGTGGATCAACAGGTATCTAACTTTTTATATCGGTAAATGTTTTTTGTCA
The DNA here is from genome assembly GCF_902148855.1 of Sphaeramia orbicularis. NCBI lineage: Eukaryota > Metazoa > Chordata > Actinopteri > Kurtiformes > Apogonidae > Sphaeramia > Sphaeramia orbicularis. The sequence goes on from NC_043977.1 coordinate 13,008,915, forward strand.
CCGGTGTATGTTTTGGGTCTTTATGTGGTTAAATGGAATTATGCATGTAAAACATTTTCCTATGGTCTACATAAACTGTAAAAAACTCTGCTTGGGTCTGAATTCTTCATTAATTCAACTCGACAGGTCCATCTTCAACCCTATTTCTGAGTATTTCTGACAAACAATTATGTCGTAGTCGGAGAAATGTTCGTCGGAAGTCTTGACCTTACATGTGCAAATGTCGTGACATAACTAGTTATAGACGTAAAAATTAAGACGAAATTAAAACAGGTTGTAGAAATCCACTCGGTTTTTGCCAAAATGAATATAACGATAGCTTTTGCAGCACCTGGAGGGTTCAAATTCAAACTTTATGAACTATTAGGGTCCAAATACAAAAATAAATGAACCAAAGATTAATAAAAGTGGGTTTAGTAAAATATGACCCCTTTAACACATTCGCAAGAACTGACGTTATTTTTCCTATTGAGCCTCCAACATCTATACATTCATCCTCGTTTCTCTGTCATATCATATTCCTCGTGTCCATACAACAAATTACATCTTAAAGGTAGTGTTGCTCAGTTGCAGTGCAACGCTGAGCTGCAACGCTTGCCAAGCTGCCAATGTCAGCCAAGATTAAGGAAGGTCTTCTTCTCATCTTCATGGACGTCTCATTGAGTGAGTAAGCAAACCCTCCCCAACCTGACCGGGTTAAACAAAGCAAAGCTGGCTGCTGTGATGAGATCCAGTCAATCAGGACATAGGAACAGCTTCCTGTCAGCACAGAGAAGGTAAATACATCAACATCACAATCCGTCACCACCACTTAGCCTCCAGCCAATCACCAAACAATGCGGAGATGCTGCCAACTGACTACTGACTTTGTGTGGCACAGTGTGCAAACACATTGGAGGACGGAGGGTTGTAGAGTGGAATATATTGACCACAGCAGCCTGTTTGTGTCTATTGTAGCTGGAGGGAGACTGCACACTCCACAGAAATGGATCAAGCTATTAACGCCACGCTGCAGATGTATTGTAGCTATAAAAAGATAGATAAATGTTTTGGTGCCTCTGAGCCAAAGACGAGGTTACAGAAATTTCAGACTTTGGTAGGAGTGTGGGTTGTGTAGTTACGCTGCTGATGGGGCCGTGGTGTTAAATATTTTTAAGTGCTTTTACATTCGCCACAACTTTATGAATTTATCCCAGATCATCAAATTTGACTTTAACTTGAGCTTCAACTATGGTTAGAAAATGGAGTGTATGTAGTATTTTATGAATCTGCTCCGCTATTGCTTTTAAAAGGAGTGATATTTTGCTTTTTTAAATGGAATTATGCATTTTCAAACATTTCTCTGTGGTCTACATAAACTGTAAATGCTCTGCTTGGGTCTGAATTCTTCATTAATTCAACTCCACAGGTCCATCTTCAACCCTATTTCTAAGTAATGACACCAGAAAGGTGGTTTTGAGCGCTGGCCCTTTAAATGCACATGAGCCACTTCAGACCCCGCCCCCTCCAGGTTGTTGGCTGTGCTGCTCTGTCCCGTTCAACCAACACTGAATATTTTCGGTAATCGGCTCTAAGTTAGGACATATTTTCAGTTTTTACTACAACCATTGCTGCTGATAAACAATTATGTCGTACTCGGAGAAATGTTCGTCGGAAGTCTTGACCTTATATGTGCAAATGTCCACATAACTAGTTATAAAATGTAACAAATTAAGTAGGAATTAAAATGGGTTGTAGAAATCCACTATTTTTTTTTTTTTTTGCCAGAATGAATATAAAGATAGCGTTGCAGCACCTGGAGGGTTCAAATTTAAACTTTCTGAACTATTAGGGTCCAAATACACAAATAAATGAACCAAAGACTAATGAAAGTGGGTTTATCAAAACATGACCCCTTTAATACTTGGAGTTAACCACTCCTGTTTTTCTTCTACTACTACTTACAATGAATAATAATAATAATAATAATAATAATAATAATAATAATAATAATAATAATAGTAATAATAAAGTTTATTTTTATAGCACTTTTTGGAGAAAGATTTCACAAAGCGCTTTGCAATAAAATCATAAGTAAAATATACAGGCAATAAAAACGCACAGTTAAATACATTAAAAAACACAGTTACATATAGACATAAAAATATAAAACCAAATAGTCATAAAATCTACCCTTAACTGAAAGCCTACTAGTACTATAATAATAATAATAATAATAATAATAATAATAATAATAATAATAATAACTAGAAAAGCACTCAGAGAACGCAGACCTCCGCCAAAGCAGCTCAGTCTCCCATGCTGTGATCTACTAAAAATAATACCTAACGAAAATCACTTTTTTGAAAATGGTGGTTTTCTTCTGGATCTACCTCCATAGGTGTCGAAAACAAATCCGTTGGCACACTTCAGATTTCACACTGCCATGGCTATATTTTGGTGTTTGTTGCATGTCAACACCATAATTTGTTCCCTTGTTAGGATGAAAATTCCAAAACTCCATTATTTTTTCCTGTTCTAGATCATGGTATCCAGAATTTTGTGAGGATCCAGATCAATCTTCAATATCTTGTAGAACCTGTTGGGAAATTATTATTATTATTATTTTTATTTTTTTTAACCAAGCACTCTGAGCATTCATTGTGGAGTTACACATAAATACGTTGAAAATATTCCTATCTCCCAATGATAAAGAATTTTTAAAAATCCTGGATCCAGACAGTGATCCAGATTGTTCCCAAAATCTAATCATTTGTTACTCGTCCCATTTTGGACATTTCCTGAAAATTTCATCAAAATTCGTCCATAACTTTTTCAGTTATGCTGCTAACTAACCAACAAACAAACAAACTAGAAAAGCACTCGGAGAGCACATACTTCCGCCAAGGCAGATTAGTGGCCCCCCCCGATCACCACAAAATTTAATCATTTGTTCCTTGCGCCAGTATCAACATTTCCTGAAATTTTCATCCAAATCCGTCCATAACTTTTTGAGTTATCTTGCACATGGACAGACAAACAGACAAACCAACACCGACAAAAACATAACCTCCTTGGCAGAGGTAATAAAAACACAGTTACAAACACAGACGCAAAAATATAAAAAATATAAAACCATAACCTACTATACTACTAGTAAATAAGAAAGTTTATTTATATAGCACTTTAAGCAGAAAGATTTCACAAAGTGCTTTACAAAAAAAATCATAAGTAAAATTTATAGGCAATAAAAATACACAGTTACAAGAATATAAAACCAAATGGTCATAAAACCCATCCTTAACTAAAAGCCTACTACTACTACTACTACTACTACTACTACTACTACTACTACTACTACTACTGCATAATTTGTTACTAATGACTTGGTGATGAAATGACTTAATGGGATTAAATCTAATGATGACTAAGAGTGATGATCAGCAAGGGCAAACTGTTGAAGAGAGGTCCTGTGCTGTCACCCCCCTGCAATGATTTGCTTTCCTTTGCTGTAATGGTGCTCAATGAGGTGTGACTGTAGTGTATAGGGGGCCTAACTGTGAGCTATGATTCCCCCTGTCCAGTGAGAACAAGCTCCGTCCATCTGTACTCATCACAAGCACAGAGCTGGAACGAGAGCGCATCAGCACAACTGACAGAAACAATGAGACTTTATAACGCTAATGGGTTCACTAATGTCCTGTTCACAATGAAGTGCCAGCCCATACACAATGGCCCCGCATGTGGATTGAATCCAAACTGTTAAAGAACTAAAGCCAGAAAAAAAAAAAAAAAAAAAAAAATTCTGCCACATATCCCATGTTCGTTTGTTTTGTTTTTCTACATTTCCTACAGCCAGTAGTTGCTTTTCTGTTGACTCTCAAATTCCACAAATATAACTTTTTTCAGTTTTTCAGATACTTTTTTTTTATTTAGTGAAATTTCCTTTTCAGTGGACAGGGATTTTTCTTTCTTTTTTTTCCCGTTATAAAGCTGTGAAACTCTTGTCCACTACAGAGGACAAAAAAAGTATTGCTGGGTCTCAGGAGGATATTAATGAATCTGCATGAATTCAGGTTAATTTGATCATTGGATTTGTTTGTTTGTATTTGCATGAACTCAAAGTGGCTGGATCACTGTATTTGCATTAACTTAAGAGATTTGATTGTTGAATTTATATGATTTATTGTACATTTAAAAGCACTTATATTTGTTTGAGTGTATGTCACGTGACATTCGCTTTTCCATTGTCTCTCAAATTGCGCAAATATAACTTGTGCATAAAAATGTACCTAATGGAAAAAAAACTACAATTTTGCCACAAGTCTCATTTTTCAATTAAAAGTTTTTGCGCTGGAAAGAGGTGGTTTTTCAGGCATAGCGCAAATGGTATATCACGCAAAACTGCAATGGAAAGACCTTTTTCCACAACTAGAGTCAGGTGAATTAAAAAAACAGATGTTGACGTACGTTACAACAAGCAAAGAAGAAGAAGAAACATGTCGCGGTATGAGTGGACACACCAGGAAACCCAATCATTTTTTAATTTAGTACGAGATAGAGGGGTAATATAGAATAATAATGAATATATCTGTAAATCCACACAATATTAACGTTCATCGCCATGTTTATGGAATGACTTCTTGTGTCATCTTGCGATAATAAGTAAACAAATCATCGCATTTGTGATTTAATGGAAAAAATGACATTACGCACTTCTGTTTTTTCGACATTTAGTAAATATCAGTAAAGTTTTGTGCAGATGTCTGATGGAAAAGCGACTACTGTTTGTGCACATGTTTCATTTCATCACAGAATGCTAATGTCATGGTTCTCCTGCAGCATAGACTGTCCAAACCACACTCGTTCCTGTGCAGTTTCTCTCCACTTCCCCTCAGCCCTTTGTCAAAGTGTTGGCCCAATCTTAATCTCCACACTCACAGATTCACTGACTTTGAGAAACGCTTCTTGTAAATCTGTGAGGATTTAGGGTCATCCTACTGTCAAAACATGAAGTGCCTGAAGGCTCTTACACAGACATTTGGAGTCCTTTGTGGACACTTTCTGTACGTCGGCATTTCTGGAAACTTACAGCCCTAAGTCCAAAGCAGAGTGAAATTATACACACGTTAGCCAGGTGAAGAACATGTCATGTAACAACAAGTATGTTGGGATGGATGGATGGATGGATGGAAAAACAGTTGTATGTATGGGCAGATGGATGGATGGATGGTTGGATGGATGGACAGACAGACAGTCGTATGTATGGCTGGATGGCTGGATGGATGGAAAGACACTTGTATGTGTGTATGTGTGTATGGATGGATGGATGGATGGACGGATGGATAGATTTATAGATGGATGAATGGATGTACGGATGGACAGACGGACGGATGGAAAGACAGTTGTTTGGATGGATGGATGGATGGATGGATGGATGGATGGATGGACGGACGGACAGACGGACGGACGGACGGATGGACGGAAAGACAGTCATATGTATGGCTGGATGGATGGCTGGATGGATGGATAGACGGAAAGACAGTTGTATGTATGTATGTATGTATGTATGGATGGATGGATGGATGGACGGATGGATAGATTTATGGATGGATGAATGGATGCACGGACGACAGACGGACGGATGGAAAGACAGTTGTTTGGATGGATGGATGGATGGATGGACCGACAGATGTATGTATGTATGTATGTATGTATGGATGGATGGATGGATGGATGGATGGCTGGATGGACGGAAAGACAGTTGTATGTGTGTATGTATGTATGTATGTATGTATGTATGGATAGATTTATGGATGGATGATTGGATGGATGGACGGACGGACAGACGGACGGATGGAAAGACAGTTGTTTGGATGGATGGATGGATGATGACATTGTACTACTGTGCAGCAGTTGTCGGCTACCCTTAACTGTGTTGTTTTTATGAATATAAAATTTGTCTCTCCGTGTCTTTATTAAAATACAAAAAAGACTAGAGGGGAATATAGTGCACAGCATTAAAACAATCTAAAAATACATATAAATTAAGTTGCTTCTGCAGGAAACTGTCAGTTTTTAGTGTGATCTCCACTGACTAAAAGTAGAATAATATTAGTTCAGTAAATCTCATATTGTTTGTGCAGAAGTGTTCAAGACAGTAACAGTAAATACTGGATGGTTCAGCCTGTTTTTTCTGAAATTCTTGTTTTTAATGCTGTTCTTTATTTGTATATAAATTTCAGAAATGTGCACTTACATCATTATACTCCTGCTAAAACAACAAACCTACTTGTGGCCTAAAAACTTTAGCACGGAACTGTGTGAAAGTTTAAAACAAAAGTAAGTCAGGCTAAGTACATAAGAATAAACAGATAAAGCAGAATGAAATATGAGCAGATTTTTGTAATGTCATGTCATGTTAAAGTGCCATCCCATTCCTCTTTATAATACTTCACGCTACTTACAAGCTAAAATCAATTTAGTGTGTGAGGGTTTATCGATCAGGCCTCAGGGTGGAGATGCCACCCTGTTGGAATGTCCACCCTGCTGACATTAAAGCAGACCTGTTTACAGACACAGTCACACTCCTCTCTGGTTTTACCCATCTACTGCCTGATCTCTTTTTTTTCCCTGCTCATTTCCTCCCTCTAGAACAGTGTTTTTTCAACCTTGGGGTCGGGATCCCACGTGGGGTCGCCTGGAATTCAAATGGGGTTGCCTGGAATTTCTAGTAATTAATAAAAATAAAAACAAAAACAAAAACTTACTAATGAACAATATATGGTGAGTTAACAGAGACAATCCCAATCCATAACAGACATGACAAACTGAGTCTGAAACTGAAGCACTGTGGTTCTGTTTATCTGTCAAATGTTCATTGTGGTCAGTTTCAGATGCTGCAGCTCTTTCATAATTCATAGTTTGAGTTCTTGTTTGTTCAGTATTAATTATCAGCCTTGTAAATCCAAGCTGGACTGACTGTACATATCCTGACCAAGGAAAATAAAATTCTCACTTTGTGCAGTAATCTACACCTGGATTTTCTGCCTCCATCCATAATAATATACATTATATAGACTAAATGTTGTCTAAAATTAACATTCATTTGCAACATAGTATAGCAAACTATTACATGATGAAAAACAAATTAATTTTTGAAAAAAAAAAAAAAAGAAAATAAAGTCTCCGTTTTGAATCTCTGGGGTTGCCAGAAATTTGTGATGTTAACCCTTTCATGCACAAATTATGAGAACCTTATTCAAAATTTTTTCCTGAGTGTTTTTATTCCTCTTTAGGCATGAAAAAAAAACAATGTGATTGAAAATTTTCTTCTGAAAAATAAATAAATAAATAAATAAATAGATAAATAAAAATAATTATTTTTTTTAAATACAGAAAAAAATAATAATGAAAAAATTAATTCTTATGAACCTATTTTTCATGAAGTTGCAAAAATGTTCACTTTTCTGGACACCACACGTTTAATTTGTGACGCACAGAAACATGTATTTACTGATAAATTGTGTGAAAACTATGGGGCGGGCTTGTGATTCTGGGGGTTTATGCTCAGGAGAGATCTACATAATGTTACTAATTCATGTCAGAAAAGATATGTAGTGTCTTAAAACTTTAATAAAGATATGCGTTTAAAAAAAACAAAAAACCCCCGACAAAAACAACAAAATCCATGAATATACAAGAGAACAGCTGTAGAATAGCTGTCCACTGTAGTGACCAGTATGCATGAAAGGGTTAAAATGGGGTCACAAGCCAAAAAAGGTTGAGAACAACTGTAATAGAAGCTCATTGAAATTTACATGCACTTTAAGAAACTTGATTATTGTAGTTACATGAACCTAGATGAATTTAACAGTAACTTGGTCATTGTAGTTCCATGAAATTGTATGAACTTGAAGTAACTTAGCCCTTGCATGAATTTAAAGGAACTGGGTCATTGTAGTCTCATGAACCTGTATCTATTTGAAGTCACTTGGCCATTCTAGCTACAAGGACTTGTATGAATTAAATTTTTTTAAGATCACTGTAACTACATGAACCTAAATGTATTTTTAAAAAACTTGATCATTGTACAAGTATGATTTTGCTTTAACTTAAAGTATACAACGTTTTAACGTTTTCTTGTTTAGTTGGTACGATAAGGTCACAGACCATTTTCTTAAAAAGGAACGGAGGGCTGAATTTATGTTTAAATAACTTTACTTTTTTTTTTTTTGGATGCAAGCCGACCATGAGCTTCCCCGTCTGAAAGATGTGCAGCCGCCACTACTGTAATGCCAAAAGCAATCACTTCGTCTGCAAAACAAATCTACCCACGGGTACAAATAAAGTAACCTTGAACCTTGAACCAAACCCATCCGAATCTCCACCTGCCCAACCCATCTTAGACCTCCTTATCCTTGCCCTCCTGGAGTCTCATCCTCCATCCATCTGCCCTTCCTCCGGTCTGTTCTTTAGTTCATCATCATCCTCAACCAGACCCCCTTCATGCCCCCTCCAGCTTCATTCTACGTCTTACATGTTCTGCATTAGAACCCATTAAGTCAAACCATTACATTGTGTCATTTTTCATCATTAATCCATCACAAAGGAAGAAATTTTTCAATTTCCCCCTAAATCTCAACACACATACGACAATGAGAAAAGCCCATATGAGTCTTTTCTTCATCATTATTCCTCTGTCATAACCAGCAGACATGTTGTTTGAGGGATGCTTAAAGGAATTATGGGGAAGTCAGGAAATTAAAGCAGATTTAAATGGAGAAGTAGAAGTAGATAAAGGACTTACTTTCACATTTTAAAAAGAGCAGACGTATTAACTGTCCATTAAGTTTTCACTGTAACATTAACACAAAGCCTAGTTTATACTGTCTTATTCAGACTAAATATGGGCTTATCACTTTATGCTATTATTTTACCTTACTTTTACTGTACAATTACTTTACAATTACTTTTACTGTACACACTATCTATTTCATATATCTTTTATTCTTTTTTATCACGTCTGACCTCGTGTTGGTTGTCTGTTGGGATGCGTCCATGTGTTTTTACTGCTGTCGTAACCAAATAATTTCCTGCAAAGGATCAATAAAGTATCTATCATCTATTTATCTTGGTTTAGTCATGCTACAAACCAGAGGAGGAGGAGAAGGAGGAAAAAGGAGAGGAAGATGAACAACAACAACTAGAAGAAAATGGGGACAGAACTTTTTCTATTGCTGGCCCAACCCTCTGGAACTCTCTCCCACCTACCATCCAACACTGCTCAGACCTCAACATCTTCAAATCCCTTTTAAAAACTCACTTATTTAAGATTGCTCTTAATGTTTAACTGTTTCATATTTATATGCCTGCCTTCTGCACCTGCTTTTAACTGTTTTTAATGTGTTTGGTTTCTGTTTTTTATCTGCTGTATGTAAAGTGTCTGAGTTTCATGAAAAGTGCTATACAAATAAAATGTGTTATTATTATTATTATCATTATTATTATTATTATTATTATTATTATTGAAATGAGGAGGAAAAACAATAATAAAAGAACTAGGAGAAATGGAGGAAAAAGGAGAGGAAGAAGAAAGGAGGAAAAAGGAAAAAAACAAGGAGAAGAAGAAGAATGAGGAAAAAGGAGGAAAAAACAAGGAGGAGAAAAAGGAGGAAAAACAAGGAGGAGACCTAGAAGAAAAAGGAGGAAAAAGGAGAAAAACTGAGAAGAAAAAATAAGAAAAACAAAAGAAGAACTAGAAGAAAAAGGAGGAAAAAGGAGAAAAAACTAAGAGAAGAAGAAAAAAGGAGAAAAACAACAGAAGAACTAGGAGAAAATGAGGAGAAAGAAAAACAAGGAGAAGAAAAATGAGCAGGAAGAAGAACTAGGAGAAATGGAGGAAAAAGCAGGGAGAAGAAGAAGAAAGAGGGAAAAGGAGAAAATACAAGGAGAAGAAAAAGGAAAAAAAAGGAGAAAAGTAAAAGATGAACTAGGGGGAAATGAGGAAAAGAAAAACAAGGAGAAGAAAAATGAACAGGAAGAAGAAGAAATGTAGGAAAAAGGAGAGGAAGAAGAAAAAGGAGGAAAAAGGAGAAAAAGCAAGGAGAAGAAGAAGAAAAGGAGAAAAAGTAAGAAGGAGAAGAACTAGAAGAAAAAGGAGGAAAAAGGAGGATATGAGAACTAAGAGGAAAAATAAGAAAAACAGAAGAACTACAAGAAAATGAGGAAAAAGAAAAACAAGCAGAAGAAAAATGAGCAGGAAGAAAAACTAGGAGAAATGGAGGAAAAAGGAGAAAAAGCAAGGAGAAGAAGAAAGAGGCAAATGGAGAACAAAACGAAGAGAAGAAAAAGGAGAAAAATGGAGTAAAGCAACAGATAAACTAGGAGGAAATGAGGAAAAGAAAAACAAGGAGAAGAAAAATGAGCAGGAAGAAGAAGAACTAGGAGAAATGGAGGAAGGAGAGGAAGAAGAAAAAGGACGAAAAAGCAAGAAGAAGAAGAATGAGGGAAAAGGAGAAAAACCACGAAGTAAAAGGAGAAAAAGCAAGAACTAGAACAAAAAGGAGGAAAAACAAAGAAGAAAAAAGGAGAAAAACAAGGAGAAGAAGAATGAGAATAAGGAGAACAAGAAGACAAAGAATAAGGACAAGAAAGAGCAGAAGAAAATGAAGAACAAGAAGAAGTTACAGAATCCGTAGAAGTAGAAGAACACTATTTAGTCCGACTGACAAAGTAAAAGCCAAGTCAACCCACAGTAATTCCACTGACTGTTCAGCACTTAAATAGTAGTGTTTTAATTTAGCACAATGAAGACTGGCGCCACCACTCCGCTGTTAATTTACCCACTGCTCTTGTGTGAAGAAAATGCTCAACAGCGAATCAGTTCAAAATTAGACGCTGTAGAGGAATTTGTCTGGAGACGAACGCTGCCTCATTATTTCTCTCCCACGGTAGACACTATGTTGCATCGCATCCTTAATAAAAATGTTCATACTCAAAGGATCTGTAGCAATAGTAAACTCATTTCCCAAATCTTGATTATCATATTGGCCCAGGGGGAACTTCAGTTATCTAGATAAATCTTAATTTTTTTCAGCCTGGGGTGAGAATGACTTTGAATATTAACACAACAAAAACAGGAACACTGAAAAAAAAAAAAAAAAATCATGATTACAGCGCTCCAGAATTGCCTGCAGCAATTTGGAGCGCACCTTGTCGTCCTATTTGTTTCTCAAAATCAAAATCAACCCCGGCTTCTGATTCGCATTATGTATTTGTATAAAACTATCTGGTCAGAGCATGGAGCTGAAAATAAAAAAAAAAAAGACTTATTCAATGCATAGTAAAAGTAAGGTCAGTATGTTTGTGTTGCTGTGTGTGACAATTAAACAAACAATACAGTACTATGTGTGGTTTGTTGAAAAAAAAAAAAAAAAAAAAAGGTCAAAACTGAAGCAGAAATGTCCCAAAAATCAGAAATCTATAAAAAAAAATTGTATAATGCAATTTGTAAAAAAAAAAAAAAAAAAAAAAAGGGCCAAGGGTCCTGTAGTCCAACAGCATATTTCAAGACATTAACTGACATTTGTTTAACCTTTCAAGGTCAAAGGTCATGGCACTAAATGAAAGCCCATATGCAGGGGGGAGAGAGGGCGACACTTGGAAAAATCTAAATGTTACCAAGTGTATTTTTCTAATTTCTACTCAAAATATCTCATCACACATAAAATAAGACATAATCACCTAAAGAGTAACTTTTCAGTGAGATATAAGAACTGATTTTTAGACAATAGAGCTAGAAAATCTTATTTCAAGAAATCTTACCAAGATCATTTTCACTCATTCCACTGGCAGATTTTTTGCTTGAATTAAGCAAAAAAATCTTGAAGTAAGCAAAAAAAAAAAAAAAAAAAAATCTAGTCATTTATTAATTATTTATTAATCATTCATTAATAAGTGGTTGTTTCTGTAATTAAATATTCATTCATTTTCTGAACCCGGTTTATCCTCACTAGGGTCATGGGGGTCGCTTGAAGCCTTTCCCAGCTACATAGGGGCGAAGGCGGGGTTCACCCTGGACAAGTCGCCAGTTCATCGCAGGGCTGAACATATAGAGACAAACAATCACTCTCACATTCACACCTATGGGCAATTTAGATTAACCAATTAACCTATTAGTGCATGTGTTTGGAGGGTGGGAGGAAGCCGGAGTACCCGGAGAGAACCCACGCAGACACGGGGAGAACATGCAAACTCCACACAGAAAGGTCCCACTCCCCCGTCAACTGGTGTTGGAATCGAACCCAGGACCTTCTTGCTGTGAGGCACGAGTGCTAACCACTGCACCACCGTGTCGTAATTAAATAATTATGGAATTTTTAAAGACATCATCATAATGAACATAAAAAAAACATTATTATTATTTTTTACTTTTAATAAATATGTTTGCAAGATATATCCCATGGACTTCAAAGTCTCTCAGTTACACAGTACACTGACCCATCTATTGTCAACACTAATTCTATCAATATCTTTCACTGTTTTGAAGTTATAGCATTTTTATTTATTTTTCTCATTATATAAACCAATGGGTAAATTTAAAAAAAAAAATGCATTAAAAAATATCAAAAAATCAATATATCTCAATTATTTGAACAAACTTGGTAGACTTTACCCTAAGGAACCTCTGATATGAAGTTGAACTGATTCTGACTGACAGTTTTGGAGAAGACGGTTCTAGAAATCTGGACAGAGGTGAGCTTGGGTTTGACTTTCAAGGTCACTCAAGGTCAAAGGTCATGGCACCAAATGAAAGCCCGTATGTGACTTCCTATCTATTGCCAATAGTAATTATATCAATATCTTCAACTGTTTTCAAGTTATAGCACTTTGAAATTTGTTCCATTACAAACCAATGAGGATTTTTTAAAAAGTTAAAAATTCATAAAAATTCAAAAATCAATATTTCCCAATTATTTGAACAAACTTGGTAGACCATACCCTAAGGAACCTCTGCTGTGAATTTGAATTGATTCTGGCTGATGGTTTTGGAGAAGAAGTTTCTAGCAGTCTGGACATAGATGACCTTGGGTTTGACTTTTCAAGGTCACTCTAGGTCAAAGGTCATGGCACCAAATCATAGTTATAGCACTTTGAAATTTGTCCCATTATAAACCAATGAAGATTTTTAAATCATAAAAAAAAAATATAATATTCGTATCTTTATACAGAGAGTGAGAATTAACTGGACGGTCATTGGAATTCCTGAAATAAACCTATTTATTTTATTTAAAAAGAACAAATAAACAATGCAAAATATGAGATAATTTTCATATAATACATGGTAGAGGAATCTGACATCGTTTTAAATCCGTGTTTTGGACATGTCAAAGATTAGCAACACTGATTTCATTGCATTAGTATTTTTTTTTTTTTTTTTTTATGTAAGATTTATACAGTTGTTTTAATGCACAATGGTGAATTTTTTGACATGAGGGTCCTGCACTGAACAAAAACAATTAATGCAATGAAATTATTAGTCTGTGACATGTCAAGACTGATATATTATAAAACATGGATGCATCCCTCCATCATGGAAAATATCTCATATTTTCTTTTTTGTTTTTTCTTATGTTATTCATTTACCTAAGGCTTTTATGCTTCTCTGTGAGTCACTGTTCAGGTGAGTTCCTCTAAAATAAGATTTAGTTTTCCTTCAAGGATGGAGGATATTTTTATTGACTGAGATTTAGAGGTTTGACACCATTCAGTGATTTTATTTTTTTTTTTTTTTGCCTTACCCTAAGGAACCTCTGCTGTGAATTTTAATTGATTCTGGCTGATGGTTTTGGAGAAGAAGTTTCTAGAAATCTGGACATAGATGACCTTGGGTTTGACTTTTCAAAGTCACTCAAGGTCAAAGGTCATGGCACCAAATCATAGTTAGAGCACTTTCAAATTTGTCCCATTATAAACCAATGAAGATTTTTCAATTGTAAAAAAAAAAAAAAAAAAAAAAAAAAAAAAAAAATCATTAAAAAAAATATCAAAAATCAATATTTCCCAACTCTTTGAACAAACTTGGTAGACCTCACCCCAAAGATGTTCCACAACAAATATCAAGTCATTCTGGCTGACGGTTTTGGAGTAGAAGATTCTTGAAAAATTGTTTATGGACAAAGGACGGACAACAGATGGACAGATGAACGGACGGCAACTGACACCAATAGTCCATCGGACCCTTCAGGCCGTTGGACTAAAAATAAAAACAAAAGCAAAGTGCAGACGACTGATGCACCATTCTGTCTCATTCTGCGCTGGTGATTAGTTCAAGCACAAAACAATTTAGTAATAAACACTTTTGTTACAGTGTGAATGTTTCTGTCAACAAGATTATGGTTAATTAAGATTTACTGTTTAATTATTACAAAATAGGGAAGCTGAGTGTTTGTGTCAAGATCTTTCGTCTGTCATGCAAATAAATCATAGTTTTCCAGTGAAATATTAGTGGAAAACGTCACATTTTGACTTGTGTGAAGGCCAACACAAGCCCAACGCACACACTCACACTTCATTAGTTTGTTTTCACTAAAAGGATTATTTCATTTACAGTCAATTAATTTGGTGCTTGTACATGTTCAGTTCCAATCAACCACATTTAAAAATTTAATATTAGTTTACGTGACTGTTTATACGGAATACACACTTATTAACACCATTAGGCCATGATTTACTGTATTAACTTATGACTTAGGCTATTGTTATATTTATCTTTTGTTTTTATTTGTCTTTCAGTGACGAGGTGTGGAAGAGAACTGTTAAATAATAGAACATACAAGCTGTTGCACAAAAAAAAGGGGGGGGGGGGTGTCATATTTAAGTTAAGTTTTCTTTATATTTACCAGTGGTGGGCCAAAAAAAAAAAAACTGAATTATTGACCTACATCATTTTTACTTATTTGTTCCATGAAGTTCTATTAAATTATTCTGAATAGTCTCTTCTTTTTATTTAGTATCTTTCCTCTTGGTCCAGTAGTGTATGTGTATGTTAAACAGGGGTGTAAGAAAATATTGGTTCTGCAATATTTAATTTCACTATACTGTATCATATTAAAAAGGACTGTATTGATTTTTTTTTTTTTTGTATTTATCTAAATGCAGACATGGTGAAGGTTTGGGTAATTTTTTTTTTTTTTATTCCTTTGTGGGGGTTTTTTGTTTGTTTTTATTATTTCTACACTGTTTTGTTAAATAATGGTTATTTCAAACATCCTAAAAGCATTTTTTTACTGTCTGAAAGAGGCAGTTGCACAAAAATAATGTTCTACAATTGGATGATTCAGGGACTGTCCACTACACATTCTTTACACAACTAATGGAACATGAACATTTGGGCAGGATCTTAAACTGTAATGTCTGTAAAACATAATTTAAGTTTTTGCAGTGGAAAGTTTTGTGATATAGCATTAGATCCTGTTCTGATCAAAGAAACATGTTTGTGCATATTTGTGGTGTAATTCAATTTGAAGAAATCATTACAAAATGAAAAAATAAATAAATAAATAAAATCACCTTATTAACAATATTGTGATATATAGTATCACTATCCTAGTATTGTGATTTGTATCATATGCCAGATTTTTGCCAATACACACCTACCCTTAACGTTAGAGCATTCGTCCAATCATAGTTCAGCCATCATGTGTTCATGTGTTGCCGGGTAAAATACATCTGCCTCGAGGCCTTTAGAATCAGCGCTGCAGCCTCTGGAGCTTCAAATAAATGGAAATGAACCTGTTGCTTTAACCAATCAGATGTAATGTCGGCCACACAGGGGACGATCTAGCCGGTGTACGATTACATCAGCATTTTCAGGTCATTTGATTGGACGGTCAAAGAGCACAGTCAGCTACAGACCACATCTGTAGAGACGAACATGAGGCGATAGATAGATAGATAGATAGATAGATAGATAGATAGATAGATAGATAGATAGATAGATAGATAGATAGATAGATAGATAGATAGATAGATAGATAGATAGATAGATAGATAGATAGATAGATAGATAGTGCTGGGCAGTGATTAAAATTTTTAATCGCAAGTAATCAAATGGATTTCTGCGATTAATCATGATTAATCGCATAGTTATATGGGGGGGGGGTGTTGCTGACATCAACAGTGTGTATTGCCTTTAAGTGATATTTCAGACTCGAAGTACTCTGGTGATAAAAGTAATTCCACATTGCAGCGCTTCCAAACAACTGTGTCCTTCTCAACCCCACCATCTGAAGACATTTAAAATGAAAATGTCCATGGAAAAGACCGGTATTTTTCTCCATGTTTATGTCCCCACCAGTTTATTTCCGGTTGTGAGTGATTGATAGGAGTCTTAAGCCCACTAATAAGTACTAATACTAATAAGACCAATAATATGTGACGTTCAGTTGTTCAAAGCAAGCAAAGGGGGCCCTCTAGTGGTTGGAATAAGTTGCACTAACGTATGTTTTGTCCATTCGGTGTTCCCGTAGTCAGTTCGGACATAAGAAGGAACTAACAGACACGTTTCTTTCACTCTGTTTGTATGGCCCCAAAAATGTTTGCCTGTGAGTATTTTATGTTCAGATGTTGTCAGAATGAATAGTATAAAATATCTCTTATGTGAACCTTTGTTGCTGGATAAAAAAACATTGTTAATCTTAAAGTAATCTGTAAATGCTAATTGTTAGCGTGTCTATGGATTTTTCCATTCAAGTTAGCATCAAGCTAGTGGTCTTTTTCCCATTCATTTAAATGTATAATGCCATGTAAATGTACTAAGGCAATGAACAGAACTCAGACATATTTTGTATGTATGTTGCAGTTTTACAGTGAGTCTACAGTAAAAGATTTGGAGAGAAGTTTTGGGCATCCGGCTTTTCTTGGGAAACCTGTTGTCTATCTGCCGAGCTAATCGCTACACGCACACAAGCAGAAGAATAGGAGTTAGAATAAAACGGCATTAACGTGAGATAAAAAAAAAAATTGTCTGCGTTATTTAATGAATGCGTTAACGCGGTAATAATGCGTTAACTTGCCCAGCCCTAATAGATAGATACCATTCCCATTATAAAAGTATTACAATTTATACATCTACAAAACAGACAGAAAAAAAAACAAAACAAAACAGCATAGTTCTATTAATTTACCATTGTTTCATTATTGATTACAGATTTCTTAATATCTGTTTTAAAAACAATATGCTCACTTATTAATATAATTTCTGGATGTAACATATTCCAATATGAGATAGGCTGGTGTAAAAATGTGTATTTGAATGCATTAGTTCTTGGCAAAGGCAAAGTAGCATTAGAGGCTTGTCTCCTGTTCAACCCATGTCTGTTACAGGTAGACAGATAGAATGAGAAAATACTGAAAATATAGGTGCAGTAAAATCAGAACTAAATGCTTCCACATGCAGTATTTAGTGAGATCCCACTTGACAAAAAGTAGCCCAGACATGAAACACATCTGACATATGTTGAAGGAAATCTGCCATGACACAAAAGAAAATTCATGCAGTAAATTACACAGTCTAAACAAAAGAAAGACGTTAGCTGTAAAACTAGGTCACAATAAAATGCTATTTTATGTGCGAAAACTGTCTTTTTCAGAATCCTGTTCGTATCTTTACACAGAGAGTGATAATTAACTGCACGGTCATTGGAATTCCTGAAATAAACCTATTTATTTTATTTAAAAAAAACAAATAAACAATACAAAATATGAGATAATTTTCATATAATACATGGTAGAGGAATCTGACATTGTTTTATATCAGTGTTTTGGACATGTCAAAGGTTAGCAACACTGATTTCATTGCATTATTATTATTATTTTTTTTTTTAATGTAAGATTTATACATGTGGTTTTAATGCACAATGGTGAATTTTTTTGACATGAGGGTCCTGCACTGAACAAAAACAATTAATGCAATGAAATTATTAGTCTGTGACATGTCAAGACTGATATATTATAAAACATGGATGCATCCCTCCATCATGGAAAATATCTCATATTTTCTTTTTTGTTTTTTCTTATGTTATTCATTTACCTAAGGCTTTTATGCTTCTCTGTGAGTCACTGTTCAGGTGAGTTCCTCTAAAATAAGACTGAGTTTTCCTTCAAGGATGGAGGATATTTTTATTGACTGAGATTTAGAGGTTTGACACCATTCAGTGATTTTATTTATTTATTTATTCATGGCTAGTTATTTATTTTTTGGTCAGATGTTTTCAGAATTATAGAAATAAAATACATTGGACAAGGATAACATAATAATGGTTTAACATCATATTTGTGGTTTAACTAATGAAGACTATCTATCTATCTATCTATCTATCTATCTGATGTTTTCAGAATTATAGAGATAAAATGAATTGGACAAGGATAACATAATGGTTTAACATCATGTCAGAGGTTTAACTAATTAAGTTTGTTTGTTTTATTTATGTATTTATTTATTTGTCCGTTTCATGCATAGCGGTCACTGCAGAGGACAGTTATTCTACAGCTGTTCTCTTGTATATTCATGGATTTTGTTGTTTTAGTTGCATATCAACCAACAAGATGGATACTTATGCACCATCCCATAATACACTGCAATTCAAACCATTACTGTAACTTTGCAGTTCTTGATCAACTTGATCTGTAGCAACATATCTGAGTGTAAATTGATTGCTAATTGTTATTAGACTGTAATTAACAGCATTTTTGTTTTGTTTTTTACAGTTTTTTTTTTTTTTTTTTTTTAAACAAGAAGTTGTGTTTTGCATATTATTTGAGTGAGTAATAACTACTATTATAATATGTTGAAATGTGAGAAAAAAAATTAGATTAGCAACAAAAAAAAAAACATTTATTTCATAATTTTCACACAGTATGACAGTAAATGCATGTTTCTTTGCTTCAAAAATTAAACGCATTGTGTCCAGCTGAGTGGACATTTTTGTAACTCCACGAAAAATAGGTTCATTAAAAAAAAAAAAAAAATCAATCAGTGTTTTCATGCCTAAAGAGGAATAAAAACACTTAGGAAAAAAAAACTTGATTAAGGTTCTCATAATTCATGCATGAAAGGGTTAAAGTCTCAGATGTTTTCAGAATTATTAAGATAAAATGTATTGGATAAGGATAGCATAATAATCATTTAACATCATGTCTGTGGGTTAACTGATGAAGATTATCTATCTATCTGATGTTTTCAGAATTATAGAGATACAATGCATTGGACAAGGATAGCATTATGGTTTAACATCATGTCAGAGGTTTAACTAATAAAGTTCATTTATTTATTTATTTATTTATTTAACCCTTTCATGCATAGCGGTCACTGCAGAGGACAGTTATTCTACAGCTGTTCTCTTGTATATTCATGGATTTTGTTGTTTTACTTGCATATCATCCAACATGATGGATACTTATGCACCATCCCATAATACACTGCAATTCATACCATTACTGTAACTTTGCAGTTCTTGATCAACTTGATCTGTAGCAACATATCTAAGTGCAAATCAATTGCTAATTGTTATTAGACTGTAAGTAACAGTTTTCTGGGGTTTTTTTTAAACAAGAAGTTGTTGTGTTTTGCATATTATTTGAGTGAGTAATAACTACTATTATAGTATGTTAAAATGTGAGAAAACATCAGATTAGCAACATTAATAGAATTTTTTTTTTTTATAGTTTCCACACAGTATGACAGTAAATGCATGTTTCTCTGCTTCAAAAATTAAACACATTGTGTCCAGCTGAGTGGACATTTTTGTAACTCCACGAAAAATAGGTTCATTAAAAAAATAATAATACTAACAAATAAAAAAAAAAAAAATCACATTGTTTTCATGCCTAAAGAGGAATAAAAACACTCAGGAAAAAAATCTTGATTAAGGTTCTCACAATTCATGCATGAAAGGGTTAATGAACCTATTTTTCGTGGAGTTACAAAAATGTCCACTCAGCTGGACACAATGCTTTTAATTTTTGAAGCAAAGAAACATGTATTTACTGTCATACTGTGTGAAAACTATGAAATAAATGTTCTTTTAATGTTGCTAATCTGATGTTTTCTCACATTTTGACATACTATAATAGTAGTTATTACTCACTCAAATAATATGCAAAACACAACAACTTCTTGTTTGAAAAAAACAAAACAAAACTGTTAATTACAGTCTAATAACAATTAGCAATTGATTTACACTCAAATACAGATCAGGTTTATCAAGAACTGCAAAGTTACAGTAATGGTATGAATTGCAGTGTATTATGGGATTGTACATAAATATCCATGGTGTTGGTTGATATGCAACTAAAACAACAAAATCCATGAATATACAAGAGAACAGCTGTAGAATAACTGTCCTCTGCAGGGACCGCTATGCATGAAAGGGTTAAAAAAAAAAAAAAAAAATCACATTGTTTTCATGCCTAAAGAGGAATAAAAACACTCAGGAAAAAAATACTGATTAAAGTTCTCATAATTCATGCATGAAAGGATTAAATTCTCAGATGTTTTTAGAATTAAGATAAAATGTATTGGACAAGGAGAGCATACTAATCATTTAACATCATGTCTGTGGGTTAACTGATGAAGATTATCTATCTATCTATCTATCTATCTATCTATCTATCTATCTATCTATCTATCTATCTATCTATCTGATGTTTTAAGAATTATAGAGATAAAATGTATTGGACAAGGATAACATAATGGTTTAACATCATGTCAGAGGTTTAACTAATTAAGTTTGTTTTATTTATTTAACCCTTTCATGCATAGCAGTCACTGCAGAGGACAGTTATTCTACAGCTGTTCTCTTGTATATTCATGGATTTTGTTGTTTTACTTGCATATCATCCAACATGATGGATACTAATGCACCATCCCATAATACACTGCAATTCATACTATTAGTGTAACTTTGCAGTTCTTGATAAACCTGATCTGTCGCAACATATTTGAGTGCAAATCAATTGCTAATTGTTAGTAGACTGTAATTAACAGTTTTTGCTTTTTTTTTTTTTTTTAACAAGAAGTTGTTGTGTTTTGCATATTATTTGAGTGAGTAATAACTACTATTATAGTATGTTAAAATGTGAGAAAACATCAGATTAGCAACATTAATAGAATTTTTTTTTTTTTATAGTTTCCACACAGTATGACAGTAAATGCATGTTTCTCTGCTTCAAAAATTAAACACATTGTGTCCAGCTGAGTGGACATTTTTGTAACTCCACGAAAAATAGGTTCATTAAAATAATAATAATAATAATAACAAATAAAAAAAAAAAAAAAATCACACTGTTTTCATGCCTAAAGAGGAATAAAAACACTCAGGAAAAAAATCTTGATTAAGGTTCTCATAATTAATGCATGAAAGGGTTAATGAACCTATTTTTCGTGGAGTTACAAAAATGTCCACTCAGCTGGACACAATGCTTTTAATTTTTGAAGCAAAGAAACATGTATTTACTGTCATACTGTGTGAAAACTATGAAATAAATGTTCTTTTAATGTTGCTAATCTGATATTTTCTCACATTTTGACATACTATAATAGTAGTTATTACTCACTCAAATAACATGCAAAACACAACAACTTCTTGTTTGAAAAAAAACAAAACAAAACTGTTAATTACAGTCTAATAACAATTAGCAATTGATTTACACTCAAATACAGATCAGGTTTACTGCTATGCATGAAAGGGTTAAAAAAAAAAAAAAAAAAATCACATTGTTTTCATGCCTAAAGAGGAATAAAAACACTCAGGAAAAAATATTGATTAAAGTTCTCATAATTCATGCATGAAAGGATTAAATTCTCAGATGTTTTTAGAATTAAGATAAAATGTATTGGACAAGGAGAGCATACTAATCATTTAACATCATGTCTGTGGGTTAACTGATGAAGATTATCTATCTATCTATCTATCTATCTATCTATCTATCTGATGTTTTCAGAATTATAGAGATAAAATGTATTGGACAAGGATAACATAATGGTTTAACATCATGTCAGAGGTTTAACTAATTAAGTTTGTTTTATTTATTTAACCCTTTCATGCATAGCAGTCACTGCAGAGGACAGTTATTCTACAGCTGTTCTCTTGTATATTCATGGATTTTGTTGTTTTACTTGCATATCATCCAACATGATGGATACTTATGCACCATCCCATAATACACTGCAATTCATACTATTAGTGTAACTTTGCGGTTCTTGATAAACCTGATCTGTCGCAACATATTTGAGTGCAAATCAATTGCTAATTGTTATTAGACTGTAATTAACAGGTTTTTTTTTTTTTTAAACAAGAAGTTGTTGTGTTTTGCATATTATTTGAGTGAGTAATAACTACTATTATAGTATGTTAAAATGTGAGAAAAAAAAAATCAGATTAGCAACATTAATCATTATAGTTTCCACACAGTATGACAGTAAATGCATGTTTCCTTGCTTCAAAAATTAAACGCATTGTGTCCAGCTGAGTGGACATTTTTGTAACTCCACGAAAAATAGGTTCATTAAAAAAAATAATAATAAAATTAAAAAAAATCAATCACATTGTCTTCATGCCTAAAGAGGAATAAAAACACTCAGGAAAAAAAAAAATTAAGGTTCTCATAATTCATGCATGAAAGGATTAAATTCTCAGATGTTTTTAGAATTATTAAGATAAAATGTATTGGACTTGGATAGCATAATAATAATTCAACATCATGTCTGTGGGTTAACTGATGAAGATTATCTATCTATCTATCTATCTATCTATCTATCTATCTATCTATCTATCTATCTATCTATCTATCTATCAGATGTTTTCAGAATTATACAGATAAAATGCATTGGACAATGAGAACATACTAACAGTTTAACATCATGTCTGTGGTTTAACTTTTGTAGAATTAAACTTTCCTCTCACTGTGGGTCGGTAGAGGAGTCGCGTGCGCGCTTCTGTTTCCGGTGTGAACTTTCTCCGTGGGCAGTGACAGGTGCAGGTGTGGGGTCTGAGTGGGGACAGGACTTACCTGTGACAGGTCAGGTGAACCGGGTTGTCCTCGGCTCATCCACGAAAACCAGAAACAAAACATACAAAACGTCCAGGAGAGCGCGTGATGTTGCCGGAGCGCGCGGACGGAAGTGAACTGACAGTTAATTACCCAGGGTTCAGGGATAATTATGTCTAAATACAAACAGGTGTGCGCGAACGGCCAGTTTAGGACCCCAGTTGAATTACACAGTCGGCCTTGCTGTGCCTGTAAAAAAACATTCTAAGAAATAGACTAATGTGTTTTGTTTTGGTTTTTTTGTGTGTGTCAAATCCTTGTGGGTCCGGATAACAGCCTCGTGTGTCCGCATTTGGATCGGTGTCCACCAGTTGGGGACCTCTGCTTTATGGGTTTAATATGTTTCCCATTCCACAAAGCCTGAGAGAGAAGAAATGGATTTGATCGCAGACATGATGTATTTTTGGTGAGTACATGTTTTGTTTTGTTTTTTGTTTGTTTTTTTTAATCATTTTATTCAGTTAATATTGACATCATTTACATTAATATGATGTATATGGCTCAGCTGTGGCCATAGTACAGAGGACCTTGCTTCATTCATACCTGTGTTTGGCAATTTTCTTCTCAAAAACTGGCAACATGGCATTTTCTGAGTTCATTTTGGTTGGAATAAAGCATAAGTGTATGAACAGAAGTCAAAAAAGAAAAAGAAAAAAAGACATTCATACCTGTCTGTGATGCATGTATTGCATTATTTGTGTAGTATTGATAGTTTGATAGTATAATATTGGTGTTAAAAGGTGGATTAAGTCAGCAGAACACCACTGAAGGCCTAACACTATAGTTAAAGGAAGTATAAACCTAGATTTCTTTCTTTCTTTCTTTTTGGTTTCCTTTTGTCTCATTGAGTGAAGTCAGGTTATTTAATTGGTTTTATTTTGAGTATAGTTAGATTGCGCTGATGTCTTTTGTAGACCCACTGAGTATATTTTTGGCTTTGTATTTTACTGCATTTCTTTGAGTAAACAAAATCCCCTTCTTTTTTTAACACTTTAATGGACTCTATGCATATTTGTTTCCTGTCTAAATTATTTCAATGTAACACAGAACAATTGGTTAACTTTCATTCATGCAAAACCAAGTTCTAATCAGGAAACAGTATTTTTGCTGTTCTTTGGCTTCTTTGGTGAATAATAGCGGTAGAGAAACAATGCTAGTACTGTTGGATCTGCTTAGCGTTAGCTTGGTTGATTTTGTTGAGCTTTTCGCTGACATTCTTCTGGTTGTGCGGATGTATATGTAAGGGTAGAGACTGCGATCTGGTAGGATCGGCGATTCTACCAGTAGAAATTCCAATCAGAGTCTCTACTGGTAGAAACTCCGATCCTGCCAGTAGAAGGGTTAGGGTTCGGATCGGAGTTTCTACCAGTAGAGACTCTGATCGGAGTTTCAACTGGTAGAGACTACGATCGGAGTCTACTGGTAGAATCGCCGATCCTACCAGATCGCAGTCTCTACCCTGACATATATATGACCATGTGACTATTGCTACAAGTGTTGCATAGCATTATTTATTTATTTATTGTCATTTTATTCTGTTAATATTGACATATTTTACATTAATATGACGTATATGGTTCAGCTGTGGCCATAGTATAGAGGACCTTGCTTTAATAATGACATTCATACCTGTGTTTGGCAATTTTCTTCTCATAAATAGTGGAAATATCGCATTTTTTTTGCTCATTTTGGTTGGAATAAAGCATAAGTGTATGAACAGAAGTCAAAAAAAAAAGAAAAAAAGACATTCATACCTGTCTGTGATACAACACCCTGCTGTATTCCATTATTTGTATAGTATTGATAGTTTGATAGTATAATATTGATATCAAAAGGTGAATTAAGTCAGCAGAACACCACTGAAGGCCTAACACTATAGTTAAAGGAAGTATAAACCTAGATTTCTCCTTTTTTTATTTTTGGTTTCCATTTGTCTCACTGAGTGAAGTTGTTTGTGTGAAGGTTGTTTAATTGGTTTTATTTTGAGTATCGTTAGATTGCGCTGATGTCTTTTGTAGACCCACTGAGGATATTTTTGGCTTTGTATTTTACTGCATTTCTTTGAGTAAACAAAATCCCCTTCTTTTTTTAACACCTTAATGGACTTTATGCATATTTGTTTCCTGTCTAAATTATTTCAATGTAACACAAAACAATTGGTTAACTTTCATTCATGCAAAACCAAGTTCTAATCAGGAAACAGTATTTTTGCTGTTCTTTGGCTTCTTTGGTGAATAATAGCGGTAGAGAAACAATGCTAGTACTGTTGGATCTGCTTAGCGTTAGCTTGGTTGATTTTGTTGAGCTTTTCGCTGACATTCTTCTGGTTGTGCGGATGTATATGTAAGGGTAGAGACTGCGATCTGGTAGGATTGGAGATTCTACCAGTAGAAATTCCAATCAGAGTCTCTACTGGTAGAAACTCCGATCCTGCCAGTAGAAGGGTTAGGGTTAGGGTTCGGATCGGAGTTTCTACCAGTAGAGACTCTGATCGGAGTTTCAACTGGTAGAGACTACGATCGGAGTCTACTGGTAGAATCGCCGATCCTACCAGATCGCAGTCTCTACCCTGACATATATATGACCATGTGACTATTGCTACAAGTGTTGCATAGCATTATTTATTTATTTATTGTCATTTTATTCTGTTAATATTGACATATTTTACATTAATATGACGTATATGGTTCAGCTGTGGCCATAGTATAGAGGACCTTGCTTTAATAATGACATTCATACCTGTGTTTGGCAATTTTCTTCTCATAAATAGTGGAAATAACACATTTTTTGTGCTCATTTTGGTTGGAATAAAGCATAAGTGTATGAACAGAAGTCAAAAAAAAAAAGAAAAAAAGACATTCATACCTGTCTGTGATACAACACCCTGCTGTATTCCATTATTTGTATAGTATTGATAGTTTGATAGTATAATATTGATATCAAAAGGTGAATTAAGTCAGCAGAACACCACTGAAGGCCTAACACTATAGTTAAAGGAAGTATAAACCTAGATTTCTCCTTTTTTTATTTTTGGTTTCCATTTGTCTCACTGAGTGAAGTTGTTTGTGTGAAGGTTGTTTAATTGGTTTTATTTTGAGTATCGTTAGATTGCGCTGATGTCTTTTGTAGACCCACTGAGGATATTTTTGGCTTTGTATTTTACTGCATTTCTTTGAGTAAACAAAATCCCCTTCTTTTTTTAACACCTTAATGGACTTTATGCATATTTGTTTCCTGTCTAAATTATTTCAATGTAACACAAAACAATGGGTTAACTTTCATTCATGCAAAACCAAGTTCTAATCAGGAAACAGTGTTTTTGCTGTTCTTTGGCTTCTTTGGTGAATAATAGCAGTAGAGAAACAAGTTGCTACAAGTGTTGCATAGCATTACATTTTTTTTTTTTTTTGTCATTTTATTCTGTTAATATTGACATCATTGACATTAATGTGATGTATGTGGTGCAGCTGTGGCCATAGTATAGAGGACCTTGCTTTAATATTGACATTCGTACCTGTGTTTGGCTATTTTCTTCTCATAAATAGTGACAATATGGCATTTTCTGTGTTCACTTTGGTTGGAATAAACCCAGTGTATGAACAGAAGTCAGAAAAAGAAAGAAAAAAAAAAAGACCTTCACTACTTCCTGAACTTAATACAGCTCCTTTATTTCCTGTCTTTCATTATTGGACACACTGATTAATCCAGGTGTTCCTAATTAATCAGTCACAACAAGAAGTAGCAGGCACACCTGGATTAATTAAAGGAGCTGTATGAAGTTCAGGAAGTAGTGGGTCTGTGCATAAAGCCCATTCTAACTCTTCATTGCTTTAGTGCTTCGCCCTTAAACCGTGGAATATTTGTTTCCTGTCTAAATTATTTCAATGTAACACAAAATAATGGGTTAACTTTCATTCATGTAAAACCAAGTTCTGATCAGGAAACAGTAAAGGTAAGTTGAAATCCATCATCGCTTCATAATGTGACTTGTATTTTTGCTCTTCTTTGGCTTCTTCGGTGAATAATACCAGTAGAGAAACAATACTAGTACTGTTGGATCTGCTTAGCATTAGCTTGGTTGGTTTTGTTGAGCTTCTCGCTGATGTTCTTCTGCTTGTGTGGATGTATACACAGTAAAAAAAATCTGTAATTTAACAGAATTTTCACTGTTTATTTTACAGATTTTTCCTGTATTTTTAAGATACAGGAAAATATCAATGAAATGACAAAAATAGACTGTGATTTTACACGTCAAATTTAAAATAACACAAAAAAACTGTAACTGTGAATAACCATAAAATTTCCATTTTTTAAAAGAATTTTTTTTTTTCACAGAAAAATACAGGTAAAATACATTTTCAAATATATCATTTCACAAATATTTATTTTCTATTAATGAGATTAAACTGTTAATTTAAAGTTTAATACTGTAAAAAAAATAAAAAAATAAAACAAGATAAAATTACTGAACTGCAAAAGAAGTATTTGTTCTGCAAGTTTAACAAGACTTGTTTGTTAATTGATAAATATCTTGTGTAATTACGGGAGGTTTCACAACAAAAATGTTGAAGAAATGTATTTTTGTGAATATATAACATGTCTAAGCACTGATAAACTGTCCAAATACAGTTTTTATCAGTGGATTGTACAACTGAGCCTCATTGAAAATTTTATATATCTATATCTCTATCTATCTATCTATCTATCTATCTATCTATCTATCTATCTATAGATATATAGATATATAGATATATAAAATATGCAATTTGATTGTTTTAATGCATGTAAATATTCTTTAGTAAACATTAAAAAGTCAAAAAAAAAAAAAAAAGCAAAATCTCATGTAAAGTTGGGGCTAAAAACCTGTATTTTAATTATGGAAATTACTGTATTTTTATGAGATGGTTATTTTCCGTTATTTTACAATATTTTTTGGCACCCCTGCTGCCAGAATATTTCTGTTTTTTACGGGTGTTTTTTTTTTTTTTACTGTGTACGGTATATGACCATGTGACTATTGCTATAAGTGTTGCGTAGCATTACAATGGAAACACAGATGGAACAGCTGAAGAGGCTACCACTTTGATTGCACGTTTTCTTAAATGTAGTCTTTTAGGTGTAAGACTGGGATCAAAGGTTCAGTGTGTGACATTTAGTGACATTTAGAGATGAAGCTGCAGATCGCTTGTTTACTTCCCTCACCTTCCCCTACGGTGGCTGCAAGAGCCAGTAATTGTCTTTTGTTTGATCAGAGCTTTTTTGTGATATACTTTTCTCTTGTCTACACTTAAATACAGATGGCTAGCTTGTTTGTTAAGACTACCGTTAGCTTTTACAGAGCAACAACTATTCTTCCTGGGCTTTTTCTTTTTACATGGAAACAATACAAACTACACACTCATTATAATACATTAATATAATATCAGATATGCCTTTATTCATCCCACAAGGGGGAAATTCCAGGTTTACACTATGTAGTTGGGTTAACTCAAAAAACAATATACAAGCTCACACTGAAGCCATTATAATCAAACAGATGACACTTCTAACAAACAAAATATATCGCATACACACCCAAAGAGGGTGATGGTTTTGGGCCTTAACTACAATTACCGCCTGCTATAAAATAAGAGGAAGAAGAGGAAGTCTGTTTTGATCTACCCATTATTTATTTTCACTTATTTCTATCACCTAACAACTTCCTTTACTCAATTGTTATTCATATGCTTTGCTTTGACACGAAATCTTGCGTAAATGTATGATTTTTTTTTACTTAATTTCATACCTGTACATTCAGATGAGGACATTATGTGAGTGCATATGACAGAAACTTTCAAAGTCAGTAACTTTGCCATGAGAGGAAGAATGGATTTCAGATTTTGTGATAATAAATGAACAGATGCAGAAAAGATATAAATGTGTGATTAGGTTATATTCATCAGAAAGTCAGAGAGGATTAACTCATTAAATTACTGTCATTCAAATACAACAGTAGTATTGCCATACTGTAGGATAGTGAAATCTTAATTTTAATCTGAATTTTATGCATGAAAATAGTTCAGTTCAGTTTCAGAGTTAAAGTGACTAAAAGGCACCACATTTTACTTTCTTTTCTTTTCTTTTTTTTTTTTTTTCATCTCAGAGCACCAGGGCGCAGAAATATGCTTGCACAGTGTATTTCCTGCTGCACACAGACATGCATACTCTGGTACACACTTGAGGTTGCCCACCTCCCTGACTGCCTAATGGGCCATAGGCTCTAATCTGGATAGCCACTGTGCTCAGGAGAATGAGCAGAGCAAATAGAGAGAGCAGCTCATCAGGCCTGAGAGCCTGTGTGTCAGTAACCCCAGCTGTTAAAGAGATAGCCACCAATTGTTCAGAAATGAGGTGTAAAAAAAAAAAAAAAAAAAAAAAAAAAAAAAAGCACAATGCATTCACAGCCTTGTGTAATTTCCACATATTGCACAGGATCTCCTCATAAACCTTTTAACTCAGGGGTGTCAAACTCATTTTAGTTCAGGGGCCATATTTAGCCCAAATTTGATCTCAAGCAGGCCAGAACCAGTAAAATAATGACTAAATAACCTATAAATAATGACAAATTGAAATTTTTAATTTTGTTTTAGTACAAAAAACCCCAATTAAATTATGAAAATATTTACATTTTACAAAAAAGATGGGAATAACCTGAAAAAAACAGAAATTTCACAGGAAAAATTAGTGCAATTTTAAAAATATTATGCCTCGACTTATTAGTTATACATGTACATTTACACACAGTGTTCCATAAACATTCGGTAATAGGGCTGTTAGAAAATATTGGTCCTGGAATATATCGCAATATTTAATTTCACAATACTGTATCGATATTTAAAACTACTGTATCGATATTTTTAGGTATTTATTCAAATGCAGATATGGTGGAGGTTCGTTTTTGGTTTTCATTATTGTTTTTATCTTACTTATTGTAATTTAACAATGTTTTATTAAATAATGTTTATTTGAAGCATCCTTAAAGCACTTTTTACTGTCTGAGAAGCAGATGTTAGTTCCTTTTTTGGGATTGCACAAAAATACTGTTATGATGTTAGTTGTGAACTAATAGAATATGAGTATTTGAACAGGATCTGAAACTGTAATGTCTGTAAAACATAATTTAAGTTTGAACACAGGAACATTTTGTGAAAAAGCATTAGATCCTGTTTTGATCAAATAAAAATGTGTTTAGTATTTGTGCATATTTGTGGTGTAATTCAGTTCTTCCAGGAAAAAAAAAAAAAAATATGGATAAATGAATGTAAAATGAATAAATGATAATAAAATAATAAAAAAAATCTTAAAAATCTTTAAAAAAAAAAAATCTTTGGAAAAAAAAGCCTTTTTAACAATATTGTGATATATTGTATTCTATTATTATGATTATGACTATTCTAGTGTTATGATTTGTATCGTATCGCCAGATTCTTGCTGATACACAGCCCTATTTGGTAACAGGCAGAATATTGTTAAAATTTTGGAGTTTGGAACTAAAATTTGAACAGTTTCTACAATATTCCATCCCTTATTATTATTATTATTAACACAACTACAGATCACAGTGGATCCATAAATGCACCAAACATTTACTAACAGGCAGAACATTGTTAAAATTACACATTTCAGGTTCTTCATCTTTGTTTTTTATTTATTTATTTATTTGCATTTTATTGTGAAAGAATAGTTTTGTAAATGTAAATATTTTCACTGTGTAATCTTACTGTTTTCACTTAAATTTTTTCCATATAATTTTTCACAAAGAAAATTTATCGTTGGCATTATTTATGGGTTATTGTGTTGTTATTTTTACTGTAGATCACATTGGTCTGTATGTGGAACCTGAACCAAAATGATTTTTGACAGCCTTGACTGTTCCGGTTAATTTTTGCACTTTCATCCGGCGGGCCAGAATGGACCCTTTTAGCGGGCCCAATTTGGCCCCCGAGCCACATGTTTGACACCTGTGTTTTAACCTCTTTGTCCTTTCAACTATTCAGTGGTCTTTCTCTATTCGGTCACCCTACGTTATTACATATCTAAAGATAAAATAACCAGGAAAACCTAATCTCCTATAAGTGTCATCATCACTTCACGCATCCTTTACGCATTTTCCTCTATTCAGCAGTCACTTTTTAGACCTCTGTAATTACAGTCAGCGGTGATACAAGGTGGCATTCAGAGACTTGACAGTTCCCGAAAACTTGCCCCCCCACCTTCAGCAGCCCAAAAAAATTTCCATCAGTAATTGACAAATGGATGGATTAATGGTGTATAAAATGACCCATCCATCATTGAGGCTAAATGGGGTAAGAGAGCACCTTTCTGCCAGACATGGCTTTTTAACGCCTGGCTTTCCTGACCTCTGCGTAACTGGATACAGCTTTGGTTTTCTTTATTTTGCCCCCTCACCAGATAACTGTCCGTCCCTCAGTCTGTATGGAACTAGAATGTGGCTTTAAGCAACATGTTTCCTCTTCACTAAAACACACAAGTATCCATATTTTAGAAGAAATACTAAAATTATGAATAGATTCTGAACCTGTTGTTGTGCTCAAAACATGGTCATAAGAAGCTCAAGCAACTTATGATGATATTATTACAGTTATTTAACGTTATTTAGAAATATCAAGCTGTCGTACATGGTTTTATCCCAAAATGCGTGTTACAGTAAGATGGGGGGATGTAGTTATCAAATAATGTTTGTTTGTAATGGATTTGAGTGGATGGTTTGGTCACTGAACTTTAAACTTCAATAAATGAAACTAGATTCACATTTGGAAAGTACTTTGATGTTTCAGTAGTCACTTTTCATTGGACATCTGCACAAAACTTTACTGATATTTACTGTTGGTTTTTCCATTAAATCACAAATGTGATGATTTGTTTATTTATTGTTGTGAGATGACACAAGAAGTCATTCCATAAACATAGTGATGAGCATAAATATCATGTTGATTTACAGATATATTCATTATTAATATATATTACCCCTCTATCTCATACTAAATTAAAAAAATGATTTGGTTTCCTGGTGTGTCTACACATATCGTGGCATGTTTCTTTTAAAACTTTTCTTGTAACATCCATCAGCATTTTTTTTTTTTTTTTTTCACGTGACTCTAGTTGTGAAAAAAGGTCTTTTCATTGCAGTTTTGCGTGATATGCCATTTGCGCTATGCCCGAAAAACCACCTCTTGCCAGCGCAAAAACTTTTAATCAAAAAACAAGAATTTTGGTGAAATTGTCATTTTTCCATTAGGTACATTTTTATGCCCAAGTTATATTTGCGCAATTTGAGGGTCAATGGAAAAGCGACTACAGATGATTCACATTAAGAGATTATAGCTATTACTAATTTCCATCTCCACTCCTTAGTCAAGGTTTTAGTAGGAGAAAGAAAGAAAGAAATATAGGGAAAAATACATGATTTACACTGAAAAATGCAAAATACAGAAGAAAATATGATACAAATGATGATAAACCACTTTTAGGTTAAATTGAAAAAAAAGAAGAAAAAAAAAACCCGGGAGTTTTGGCAAAATTGTCATTTTTCCATTAGGTAAATTTTTATGCCCAAGTTATATTTGCGCAATTTGAGGGTCAATGGAAAAGCGACTACAGATGATTCACATTAAGAGATTATAGCTATTACTAATTTCCATCTCCACTCCTTAGTCAAGGTTTTAGTAGGAGAAAGAAAGAAAGAAATATAGGGAAAAATACATGATTTACACTGAAAAATGCAAAATACAGAAAAAAATATGACAAAAATGGTGATAAACCACTTTAAGGTTAAATTGAAAAAAAAGAAAAAAAAAAAAAAAAAAAACAGGAGTTTTGGCAAAATTGTCATTTTTCCATTTGGTAAATTTTTATGCCCAAGTTATATTCGTGCAATTTGACAATTTGAGGGTCAATTGAAAAGCAAGTAATGTAAAATTGGTGTCTTTGAAAATGTAAATCTTGCCGAATTGACCAAAAAGCCACTGCTGAACAGCCTAAATGCATCAACAGTTTTGTAAATGTGAATATTGACTTCGGCATTTTGTAGCATTTCTCCAGCTACCTGTAACCTGGCTGTGCATAATATTATTTTAGGAACTTGATAGTGTATTTCTAAGATTGTGTTATGCTGCACATTTTGCATTGGTCATTTTATTTTGAAATTCATCTGTTTTTTTTTTGTTTTTTCCTGTGTTGGTCAGACTTGGTACAGCTCAATTTAACACCCTGGAGTTTCAAGTGAAGTAAAGTTACTGAAATCTCATGGGTGTTTAATGTTTGTAGCATGTACATCTTGACCCACAATATGTGAGTAGTATGCGTTGTTGCGGTAAACCCTTTTTTCTGAGGTGCCAAGTGAGCCAAAGTGACATTAAAGGTGACATAAAACCATACAGATTACAGATTGGTTAATCATGAATTGCTGCTCTGCCCAGAACATATGGGTGTCAGCGTGTTGCAATGTCAGACATCAAACCAAGCTGGTGGGACGTCTATGAAAATATCAAAGCTTTAACTTGTCTCATTTGAGTCGAAACAACCACATTCCCATCTGAAAAAATCTCAATATAATGCTTTTATTTAGATATTCTAACTTGCACTTTAAAATTTTGCTTGTAACGCCAATATCACAATAGTTTCCCTGTGTTGCTGTGACAACCAGGTATGCTAACAGAGCACTATACCTGCAGTGGAAATGCAAGGCACTCAATTCGGAGCTGAGTTTTGCCAATGTCGATGCTGGTCGTGCTGATACAGGCAGCACTAGTCTCACAGTGCTGGATTTATCGCCATACTTTGTTTGTGTCATTCTGGAAACAGGAATAAAATGGTGTTTGATGGTGTTGAGTGCACAATGGAGTGAAGACGGTCAATTTGCAAAAGACCTGGGAGAGAAGTTATTTTGGTGGAAGAAGAAAAAGAAACGCC
Organism: Sphaeramia orbicularis; assembly: GCF_902148855.1. Taxonomy (NCBI): domain Eukaryota; kingdom Metazoa; phylum Chordata; class Actinopteri; order Kurtiformes; family Apogonidae; genus Sphaeramia; species Sphaeramia orbicularis. The sequence continues at coordinate 13,042,977 of NC_043977.1, forward strand.
ACATGAAAGTGTCAAACCTGTCATTTTCAGTGTGTAGCACTCTAAGGTTATTTTTTCTTTCATGTAGTGAAGAGGATTCTCAAGGACAGTATGAGAATGACAATCCTGGCAACTGGGTGACCGAAACAGTCAAAACCAACTTAGCCAGAGAATTCAAGGGAATAAACTATAATAAGGCATAACAAGACTATTATTTTGTCAATTTTTTCAAATTTTTTTGTTGTCATGTCGAAAATCAAGGTCAATGAAGTTACCATATTTGGTTCCTTGCCTCTAAGACAAAAATAAAATAAAAATCCCAGAAGTATATTTTTAAAAAATATAAGAAAAACACATGTAATTTGGGAGGAACATGTATTTTAGAACTTTAGAACATCACTTTGAGAACATTACAACAACATAAGTGCTGCTCCAGACCCCTGTCCACATCCACATGATCCCTTTAAACATCATTCCTTACATTAGTACCATTACTTCATGAGTCCTGTATGGGGTTTATTTGAATATGACGGAAAAGAAGGTAAAAGATACGATAAAACTAAAATTCATACTAAAACGAAACATTATAGAAAAAAATTAAAACTAATAAAAACTAGCAAACCTGCTCTAGAAATGAATTAAAACTAACTGAATTAGAGAGAAAAAGTCAAAACTAAATAAAACTAAACTATAATGAAAAATCCAAAACTATTATAAGCTTGGTAATGTGTATGGAAATGACCAAAAATAGTCACTTGCCCAGTATAGGGTTAAAGAGTCACCAGCATATTAGTGTTGTTGTCTCATTCAGGGACAAATCACTTTCACCCTAATAAAAAGAAATAAAGGAAGCTTCAGTATGATAATCTATTTGACACACTTGATCACTAGATTACCCATTGTAAGCAGTCTGCGACCTCCTGATGTCCAAATTACACACTGAAGTGATTTAATTCTTTAGTGGAAGAAGCTTGACCATATGGCTGTCACAGTATGCGACAAAGCAATAGGACTAATCTTTTATCATTCGTTTTTCTGCCTTAGATAAAATCACGAGGACAAGGGAACGGTTCAATACCTCTACATCAGCAACGTTCTACCGCAATTTGATGGATTCACAGAGAATTTCTTGTCTGTTTAAGATGCCTGTCCATTCTCATTGCTTTTTTCCTTGTCTTTCCCCCTTTTTTTTTTTTTTTTTTTACTAAATTTCAATAACCCTGGGGATTACAGGGGCCTATCCAACTCAATTAAATCAATGGCGTCGGGGAGATAAACAATGACAAGGCAGAATCTGCGCCCGGTCATGGACATGTGCAAATTGGATGGAATCTGTGTTTGTGTGGGAGTGTGTGGACACGTATCTGTGCACCTACTTGTGACATGAGTGCCTATATTTGTACCCGGATGCATGTGTCTTTGTTCTGTAAATGCATGAATTCAAAGGCCCTACTGTAGTTAAGTGCTGCAGCCTGATAAATAATGGAATGCTGATGTGTCAGACTGTGTTGCTGCCTGCTTCTGCCACCATTAATGGATACTGGGATCCATACAGACTGTGACAAAGTTCTAGCCATCACATACATAAAGACACAGTAAGGAATTCATGCTAAGTCGTACAAATGTCACATACTAGAGTATAGATCTTATATCCCCAAAACTCAATTTGGGATATATCCCTTTCATGCATAGTGGTCACTACAGTGGACAGTTATTCAAAGCCTCTCGTATATTCATGGATTTTGTTGTTTTAGTTCCGTATCAGCCAACACAGTGGACACTTATACATCATCCTATACACTACAATTCATACCATTACTGTAACTTTGCTGTTATTGAGAAACCTGATCTGCAGTAACATGTTTAGTGTAAATCAATTGGTAATTTTTAGACTGTAATTAATAGTTGTTGTTTTTTTTGTTTTGTTTTGTTTGTTTGTTTTTTAAACAAAAAGGGTTTTTTTGTATATTATCTCTGTCAAGTCAGTAATAACTAGTATAAAAATACATTAAAATGTGAGAAAACATCCGATTAGCAGCTTTACAAATGTGTTTATTTCATTGTTTTTATATCCCTTTTTGATATTGAGTTTTAAATACATGTTTTTTTTGCTTCAAAATTTAAATGCACGGTGTAGCTGAGTGGACATTTTTGTAACTCATGAAATGATTAAAAAAAAAAAACAAAAAAAACCTCAGTCGCATTGTTTTTTTTCAGGAGGAATAAAAACACTCAAGAAAAAAATTCGACTAAGGTTCACATAATTCATGCATGAAAGGGTTAAAATGGTTTTACCCCGAACACCACTGGATCCATCGCCTGATATCCTTCGTGTGAACGTGATAACTAGGACAGATTTGGTTGGATTTCCTCTCCCTTGATAATAGGGATGTAACGATATGAAAATTTCATATCGTGGTTATTGTGACCAAAATTATCACGGTTATCATTATTACCGCGGTATTGTTGAAATGTGCTCAAAATGTTAAAAAAGTACTTATACACACACTGAAATAATATAACCAAGTTAGATTTTGAAAAAAATAAATAAATAAATAAAAAATAACATGCACAATCTACTTTCTGTTGCAGAAACATTCAAATATTAACATGTCAACATCAAACATACAAATGTGCATTAAAGATGACACCTTATGGCCATAAGAGATATCTGCACTAGTGGTGGGAATTAATAGGATTTTATCAATATCAATGCCATTGTCAATTCTGCTTACCAATCCAATTGCTTATCAAATTCTCCTAATGATTCCTGAGTGTTTTTTTGAGTGGGGAAAAAAAGTAGTTGGTCAGGTCATAGTGTAGTTTGTTTGACCATTTTCCAGATCAAATCATTCACAATGTCATACATATACACCATTGTACACGCGCAAACAGAAAGTCAAACACAATCATATTTTTCCTGAACTGTTTAATGAACAAATGTACATATGCTGAAAGAATGAGGATTTTAAAATATGTTAGGGTGATCTGCTTCTCCAGGAAATGAGCAGGATCACTGTGATTTTCAAAGAGTGGTAATCGAACCCAGTTATCATGATAACTAGAATTTAAACGGTAATACTAACCGTCGGAAATTTTACTGCGGTTTATCACTATGCTGGTAATCGTTACATCCCTACTTGATAACCAACATAGGGGACCCCTAGTGGAAGAACCCTATGGAATTCAGCTTCTCTATGAGTATTGAAAGTCATCCAAATCCAATCCAACTTTATTTAGAAAGCACTTTAAAACAACTGCAGTGGACCAAAGCGCTGTACAGAAGAATAATTAAAACCAAAATAGAAGAATAAAATACAGAATAGATTTAAAGACATAGAAACTGTACAAAAAGGAAGAAGTGCTATACAGAAGAAATAAATAAAACCCAAATAAAAGAATAAAATACAAGATAGACTTAAAAGCCATTCAATTAACCCTTTCATGCATAGTGGTCACTCCAGTGGACAGTTATTCTACAGCTGTTCTCTTGTATATACATGGTTTTTTGTTGTTCTTCTCGTTGTTGTTGTTTTTTTTTTTTTTTTTTTTTGTTTCTTTTTTTTTTACACATATCTTTACTAAAGTTTTAAGACACTCCATATCTTTTCTGACATGAATTGGTATCATTACGTAGATCTCTCCTGAGCATAAACCCCCAGAATCACAAACCCTCCCCATGGTTTTCACACAATTTATCAGTAAATACATGTTTTTGTGCATCAAAAATTAAACATGTGGTGTCCAGCTGAGTGCACATTTTTGCCACTTTATGAAAAATAGGTTCATAAGAATTTTTTTCATTATTATTATTATTTTTTAATGTATTTTGTTACATTTTTAAAATTATTTTTATTTTATTTTCTTTTTTTTTTTTTTTTTCAGAAGAAAATTTTCAATCCCATTGTTTTTTTCATGCCAAGAGAGGAATAAAAACACTCAGGAAAAAAATTTGATTTAGGTTCTCATAATTCGTGCATGAAAGGGTTAAAAACAGCAAAATAAATAAATAAATAAAATAGATAAATAAGTCCGAATGGGGGTGCTTCAGTTGAAAATATTTATTTTTTTAATATATATAAATCAAGCAATAATAGGCTGATTAAGATAAAATTTGGTTCATATTGACTGTCTTACACATGTCCATTTTGTGGCTACCATCCAGAGCTCATATGATGTCATTTTCATTCACTAGGTGGAGTTTTATGGGGAAAAATTGGTTCTCTAACCATTATTCTGCCACTGTCAGGTCGATGTAGCTCAAATTGAGTTCATATCGATTGTCTAACAGGGTTCCTACGGACGTATGGAAAAGTATGGAATTTGACTTTATAAATTCCCAGTTCTGGAAAAGTATGGAAAATGGAAATAAACGTATGCAAAAATATTCAGTTTCCAAGACTGTTCCCACTGTTCTATTTTCTAAAACATAAAATTATGAATGTCTAAAAAAAGAAATGAATCCATCTGTTTTTTGAGGCGCTTGCTAGTGCAGCTAAAATGTTTGTGTGAGAGCACATACAGTTGGCTACACATCCCAGAAAACATTTGGGCAGACTGACAAGTTGAATACCCCGCCTTCCGCTCTTATCCTCCTCCAACCCATTTTAGGGCCACCCAGGTGTCGTCAAGTTTCACTGCTGCTTCGACGGACAGGTGATGTCCACACACTGCTCATGAGCAAGTTTTTCAACATGCCTTGTATGATCGTTGGCAGAACTCATAATGGGTAGATGGAAATTCTCTGACGACTGGCTTATAAATCCCAAATATAAAGACTGGCTGGAATTTTTTTTTACCAAGACTTCTGGAATTTAGGGTGTGGAAAAAGTATGGAGTTTGGAAATTTCAAATGTGTAGGAACCCCTTAATAACACTGGGTTACAAAAATATGTTTTTAGCAAGTTGTCTAGGTTTTTTCAACTGAATTAGGACCATTTTGCACCGCTAAATCCAAAAATGACATCTGTGTTTCTCAATCAGGTCAGGTTTTTTTGCTAATTTGATTTTGAAAAATTTGATCTTCTCACAAAATATAATAATTAATACCAAAATAAGATTGGGAAGCACACTTTATGAAACTTGTGACTTGATTCCTGTTAGGTACAATGGTGTATTTACCACATATGTAGCAGAATACGTCAGGCTTATTTTTGCAAGATCTTCTAGTCGAAGCCATTTCATTCACCTGTAATATTAAAAAAAGCATTAATCATAAATTGGCAAAAGTAAAATCTTCAGAACTTGTTTATTGCAAGAAATATGAAAGAATTTTGTATTATATGATGTGAAAATGTCCATAAATGTAAGCAAAAATGTTAAAAAGCCAATATGTAGCATAGTTCAGAAAGTTGACCTGATTGAGCAAAATTGATGTGATTTTTGGATTCAGCACACCAAAATTATCCTAAATCAGCTCAAAAAACTTAAACAATAAATTTGTTGTTGACCAGTGTAATTATTGTGGATAGATTTCTAGATGGCAGAGGATTAGGGGGATTTTGGGGATACACCCTTGCTGTTGGCCCATGACAGCGTAAGCTTCGTTTATTCACATACAGTGTGGCTCTGAGCTTTTCAACTGATACTGTAAGTATATTAGTAAGAGCTTATGGAGGTATCAAAATAATGGTCCTAGCAGGGTGTTTGTGCAAGTCTTGAAAGTCTTAAAAGGTATGGAATTTTGAAAAGGCTGTTTACCAGAACTTGAGAAGTCTGAAACTTTGTGTGAAAGTCTTAATAAAGTACGGAAAAAAGCTTGCGTTATAGTTAAATTTTAGAGTATGCTCAAATGCACATGGTCTTGTAAAATAAGAAATGCATGAGGAAAACGTATAAAAAAACTTGATATGATTTTACTAACCAGTTGGTCCTGGAATGATTCTAGTGAAACTTGTTTGTGTGATATCCATGCGCTTTTATGATTTTCATAGGTTTCAAAAACGTTTCTGTCATTAAAACCGAATTAACTGCGAATGATACTTCATTTATTCATACATTTAGAAGAATAATCTTTTCTACTACACATGATGGGTACAGTCTAAACTAAAAAACTAGGTATGCAAGCATAAAAGTACATTAAGTTAAGGTCTTGGGTAAAAAATAGCAGTTTTGAAAAAGTCTGGAATTCTTATTTGGATAAAGAGCAAACACCGTGTCATAGGATGATAAGGTCTTTTCAGTTGATGGGTACTGAATCTATAGAAAAAACCCAAACATCTCATCAGGCTATGTAGCATATGTGATGAAAACAAACTTCTCTTACTGCCGATATAACGTGTGTTTCATTACTGAGAAGTAAGATCAGAAACAGAAAAGTAGAGTCTCCCTAACCACTTAAGTATACCTCTCACCAGGGAAACTAATTACACTTAGTTTTCACACATATTTTTGGGCTAACCTTTAAGTCCGAGCAGGTTTTAAAATAGGATCCCGGTCTTATTAAATCTTTGAGAGAGTTTGTCTTCAAAGAAAAAACAAAGTTCGATTGCAATAAGAACAGGTGGCAGGTAAATTAAGTGTTAGAGGCGAAAACAACAAGATCAGAGGATAACATGCCCTGCAAAGCATATCATACACTCACACATTTTGAAAAATACTTTGTAAGGTCATTTGAAGTTTAATTTAATTGAAGTACAAAGAAAAGACTGTCAGTGTTTTCACTGACTGACTTATTTGCATTTTGGATTTCAATGCATGATACAAACTCATGTTGTGTTATGTTTTCTGTTGTTACATTACTTTCCTTTTTATTATACTTTCCAATTGTTTTGGAACTTACGACACACTAATCGTTGCACTTTTGCACATGGAATTTTCATAAATTCTTGCTGTTTACTAGATGTCAGCTGCTGAACATGGTCTCATTCTCCTCTTCATGATGTTCAGTATTTTCAGTTTGAGGAAAATGTCCGGCAGATGCACTTTGTGTTACACAGTTGGAACTGGTCTAAATGAGGTTCAGCTAAAATCTCCACAGATTTAAGCGAAAACATGTCGAGTTATCGGCAGAATGTGTCTCTAGAACTCAAATTGATGCCATCCCATCAAAGATACCTTCACATATATGCAGGTCATCCACATGGGCCCTGATGCAGCCCCAGACCATCACAGATTCTGGGTTTGCTGATAACAGTTTAGAGTCTTTTTCATCTTTGGTCCAACTTTTTTTGTTGGTGCTGCAGGCATTAGAATCTAAGTTTTCAGAGTTTAAATCCAATAAAATTGCAAAAGTTCACCATGGAAAACTACCCTATTTATATTTTTGTTAGCTAATAAATGTTCCAGTAAAGAAACAAACCACAGATTTGTTCAAAATTATCAGTTATTGCATTTTGGAAAATGTTCCAGCTTATGTTTGCAATACTGAAAAATTACATTTCAACTTTTAACTTTTGCTGCACTTCAGTTAAGAAAACCTTATGTTTAGTGTTCACAGATGCATTTCACATTATTACTGTAAAACCCCCGAAACCAAGAGGAATCCATACCCCTACACTGAACTTTTCTGTGAAAGTATTAGTATATAGTATATAAATATATAATTTTTTTAATTGATATTTTTCTAGGAGTCATTCCAGTCGTGTCTGTTTTACTTGGAGCGTCTAGTCAGAGATCTGATGGTCCATCTTTGATTTTTCCTCCATTAATCAGATCTCTGAGGCCTCATGAGTATAGGCTTTGTCAACCATGTTAGGTTTACAGTGAGCCTGTTTACATGACCATAAAAATCAGACGACTGGGAGTAATCCGATAATTGCTGTAATCAGATGTGACGTGTTTACATGCACTTCAGAAATGCAATAATCAAAAAACTCTGGTTTATATATTTTAGTCCATTATTTGATTTTTTTCAGAGTATGTGTGTACGTTATGACGTAAGACGTACACTTGCTGTCATTTTCAAAACATCTGGTCATGTCTTGTTGATCATGGCAATGCCTACGATGTCAGTGCTAGGTGACCTAATGTGGGAGGAGCTAATAAGACTACAAAATAGGTTGCTGCTATCCGTCATTTGATCATTTTGCATAACTTCCGTTTATATAGAATTTTTTAATTAATGTATTTATTTTTTAGACACGCACAGATGTAAAAAAAAAACCAAAAGAAATCAGATTAATCTGTACACATGCATGAAGACAAAGTATTGGGGAGAAATCGAGGTGTGTTGAACCGAATCCGATTTCTCATAATCAGATTACTGCCTTCAGCCTTTATCAGATAAACCCTATCAGATTATCCTGTTTACATGATCACTTAAATAATCTGAAAACTCCAGAAATCAGATAATGATCAGAGTATTGGAGTGCATGTAAACGGACTCACTGACAGATCTGTATTAAAGCTTCCACACCAGCATGGTCGCACTTTTGGAGACACTTTTACTCATTAAAACACTGTTTCCTTCTGACTGACAGCCCCACATTTCTTATGGTTTATAAGTTCCACCACCAAGGCTCTAAAATGACTTTGTTATGCAGTGCTTGGTGAAGTTTACCATTTTTCTGAGTCTGTAAGATCTCATTTAGCAATAGCTCAAGTCTGACCCTTTAGCTGCCCCTTATGTCCAAATATAATCGCTTGCAATTCCAAAAAGCCAAGATAGTGAAAACAGATCACAAACTGTCACCTTCAAAATAGCAGTTCAGAGACCAATGGGTGAAGTAACGGTTCCGCAAGTTAGATACAGTTTTTAGCCAAAGAGAATAATGACTAGGGATGTCCCGATCCGATCTAAAGACCAGTATCGGCTGCCGATCTGTCAATTTTTAGAAGATCAGATTGGATTGGATTTATTCTGTACTCGGACCTAAAGCAAATGTCTGCTGGACACATCTGCTCAAAGCTCAATTTTTACAACTCTGTGTACACTACTCGGTGTCACATAATGTAGGATGACGTAAATGTAGGAAATTGGTATGCTCAAATATGAAGCCCCAAACGTCTTTGGAGTCCATGCTGGTCACATTACGTGCACAGTGCGCCCGACTGTGGGATCCTTTAGGGAATTAGTAAAGTGTCTGTAAGTTTCACTTTCAGTTTGTACGATCATATATGCGTGTACTCATTGTGAGGTACATGCGGCACAGAATGCACCCCGTCTAATCCCTGGATGGTCCTGTCCATAGACACGCTGTAGGAGGGGTGGCAGACATACAGCCCATGGGCCAAAACGGGCCCACCAAGGGTTCTAATTTGTCCCACAGTATGAATTTTGGAAAGTGCAGAAATTAAACTAAAGTTATTAAGAGTTAAAGGTGTCATACTTGTTTTAGTTCAGGTTCCACATTCAGCCCAATCGTGATCTCAAGTAAAATAAGAGCATAGTAACCTATTAATATTGACTCCAAATTTAAATCAAAATTTGTTCATTCATTTTCTGAACCTGCTTTATCCTCACTAGGGTCACGGGGGGTCACTGGAGCCTGTCACAGCTACTTATGGACGAAGGCAGGGTCGCCATGGACATGTCGCCAGTTCATTGCAGGGCTGAACATACAGAGACAAACAGTCACTCTCACATTCACACCTATGGGCAATTTAGATCAACCAATTAACCTATAAGTGCATGATTGTTTTTATCTTCTTGAGGTTTTTATTGTGTTTTATTACCTCCACCAGGAGGCACTGTGATCACTTTGCTTTGTATGTTTGTTTGTTTGTTAGCAAGATAACTCAAAAAGTTATGGATGGATTTTGATGATATTTTCAGGAAATGTCGATACTGGCACAAGGAACAAATGATTAAATTTTGGTGGGGTGTGTGTGTGGGGGGGGCTGGTCTGCTTTGGCAGAGGTCTGCGCTCTCCGAGTGCTTTTCTAGTTGCATCTTGTTTTTATTTATTTGATCTTATTACCTCCGCCAAGGAGGTTATGTTTTTGCCAGGGTTTGTTTGTCTGTCTGTTTGTCTGTCCGTTAGTGTGCAACATAACTCAAAAAGTTATGGACAAATTTGGATGATATTTTCAGGGTTTGTTGGAAATGGGATAAGGAAGAAATGATTAAATTTTGGTGGTGATCGGGGGTGGGGGGGGGCCCATGGGGGGGGGGGGGGGGGGGGGGGGGGGGGGGGGGGGGGGGGGGGGGGGGGGGGGGGGGGGGGGGGGGGGCACTGATCGTTAGTGTGCAACATAACTCCAAAAGTTATGGACAGATTTGGATGAAATTTTCAGGGTTTGTTGGAAGTGGGATAAGGAAGAAATGATTACATTTTGGTGGTGATCGGGGGTGGGGGCCAACGGGGGGGGCCACTGATCAGCCTTGGCGGAGGTCTGCGCTCTCCGAGTGCTTCTAGTTTATGTTATGCTTTTACTTATCCATGCTGCTATACTGATGAATGGTGGAACACAGAGCATTTTTTGTCTTGATACCTAACAGGTTCAATGTGTGTTTTGTTGTAATGCCAAATGCAATCACTATGTCTGCAAAACAAATCTACCCACTGGTGTAAATAAAGTAGCCTTGAACCTTGATGTCTTTGGATGATGGGAGGAAGCCGGAGTACCAGAGGAGAACCCACGCAGACATGGAGAGAACATGCAAAAATCTAAATTTCATAGTAAAAAGTATCGGTATCTGCAAAACTGATCTTAAAAAAAAATTCAGATTTAGAAGCAAAAATATCCACGTCAGGACATCACTAATAATGACACTTTGTTTTCTGTGCTCCTCAGAAGGAAGGATATTGAATCAAATAATACTCTCAAAACCAGCATTATCCAAATCCCAGCTCGTGAAATTTTGTCTTTATTTCTAGGTGGGCCAAAGTAAAACAGTATTTTCACAAAGCGATGGCAGAACGTTAACATCTTTGGATCAACACTGCACATTTATTCTGTCATTTTTGTTACAGTCTGGTCTTAGTCCATTTCACAGTCTCTTTCTTTCTCCTAGTCTTCCCCCCCTTCTAACTGAATGAAGTAGAGAGTGAACAATTAGCTTGAGCTATTTTATTCATGTTAGCGTTATAGCAGCTGACGCGGTAATTGCAGCCTTTCACTGAAAAGGAAAGTGTACAGACAAGAGTGCGGCAACTCGACAAAAAAGATACTGCCTTTTTTTTTTTTTTTTTTTTTTTTTTAAGACCTCTTCACTTCACCTCGAGATGGGTTCTCTGCCACCAGCTGTTGCACAGAAATCACTCCACACACAGCTGTGCACACACACCGACAATTAATATGCACAGACACACATGTTTACACACAGACATGGATACACGTGCAAGCGAATAATGGTCTCAATCACAATCTGCCTTTTCATTCCAAAGCTAATTTTGTTGTTTTTGACAGAAGATAACACAGACGGATAATACAGCATCTTTCCTTCCTAACCCTGTGAAACGCTCTCAAGTTTTGGAATGGATTACATATATAGTATAGTGCCAAGGACAGTTGCTAAGCCCAAGGCATATTCCTATAATTAGTGCTATTATAGATAACCACAGTCTGTATTGTTCATTTCTTCACACCCAGCAGCTGTAGCGATGAAGCTGTTACTGCTTCAATTAGACCAGTGATAACACACAGCAGTTGTATCAAACGAGCATCCTATTCACAGTTTGTTTATGCTTTTGGAGAAACACTAGAACGGGGGCCACATGTAAGCCAGAACTCTGGAGATCACAGGACATGGTGGTATCGCAATTTTTTGATATACATTTGTAGACTTTTGGGGGCTATCGCTAAATCAGTTTTGTAGCTCAGAAACTATCCATTTCATGTCAAGCTACACACCGTACATTAATAAGGATGACAGTTTGGATGTTGGGTATTTATGTTTTCATGCCGAACTGAAACTCGGGCTACATTTAGACCAGTGGTTCCCAACCTTTTTTGGCTCGTGACACCATTTTAACCTCACAAATTTCTGGCGACCCTAGACATTCAGAACAGAGACTTCTTTTTTTTTTTTTTGGCTAAAATTTATTTATCTTTGATCATGTAATAGTTTGCTATACTGTCTTGCAAATAAATGTTAATTTTAGATGACATTTAGTCTATATAATGTATATTATTATGGACGGAGGCAGAAAAGCCAGGTGTAGATTACTGCACAAAGTGAGAATTTTATTTTCCTTGGTCAGGATTTGTACAGTCAGTCCAGCTTGGATTTACAAGGCTGACAATTAATTCTGAACATTCAAGAACTCAAACTATGAATTATGAAAGAGCTGCAGCATCTGAAACTGACCACAATGAACATTTGACAGATAAACAGAACCACAGTGCTTCAGTTTTAGCTTCACAGTTTGTCATGTCTTTTATGGATTGGGATTGTCTCTGTCAACTCACCATATATTTTTTATTATTAAGTTTTTTATTTTTATTTTTATCAATAACTGGAAATTTCAGGCGACCCCAAGGTTGAAAAACACTGATTTAGACGATAACGATCTGAACCGAAAACACAAAAGTGGCGTTGCGTTCTCACTTATAGACCCTGTCCAGACAAAGACGGTTTTGGTCGTGTCCGCAAAAGGTTTGTTGGCCTTTTGTCCACACAAAACTGAAGTTTTCAGTCATTGAAACTGCAACTTTTTGAAACCAGAGTGGATAACTCTGAAATCGCCCGTTTCACGTCTTCACCTGTACGACCAAACTGCAACTTTTCTAACATGATGATGTCATAGATGATGTCTCTAACCTTTCACCCCAGAGGCAAGATGCTACTTCACAACAACAACAACAACAATTGCGTTCTCACTTTTAGACCCTGTCCAGAGGAAGACAGTTTCGGTCATATCTGCAAAAGGTCTGTATCGGATAGGCCTTTTGTCCACATGAAACCGACGTTTTCAGTCATTGAAACTGCAACTTTTTGAAACCAGAGTGGATAACTCTGAAATCGCCGGTTTCATGTCTTCATGTGTACAACCAAACCGCACATGTGCCTCGTTTTCCCAAGAGCATTACAAAGCCACATCCAGGCCTAGCATCAGTACTACATCATTTTCAGTGGTTTTTGTGTAGACGCAGATATTTCCTTAAACAACTTTGTGTTTATGGAGCACTTTTTTGAAAACAAAGTAAAAGATTGGATAGGAAAAGATGCTGTTTCGCGTGGACATGGCCTTAATTCCGTGTTTGGACGTGCATTTTGGAGGAAAAAATCTGCATGCAGACAGACATGCAAAGTGTGTGAAATATCCTATTATTATATTCTTCTTCTTCTTCTTCTTCTTCTTCTTCCTATTACTATTACTATTTATGCCATGCACAGTCATCAACTACTCCATTAACAAAGTTGTCCCACCACTGACCTACTAGTCCTCCCAGGTCTCATCCACAGTCTGGTTCACCTCCGCTGTACTGGTGCATCAATAATTTGTTGAAGGTAGTTAATGTGCCTTTTCTGCTCTCTACAACTCTCTATAAAGATTTGTGACAATTGCCAAAACGACTCTTGGATGTAAATTAGAGCGGCTAGTGCAACTTGAAGGTCCATCACAGGGAAATAATCCGACATGTTATTTTCCTGTGCTGGTGCATGCCTGTGATGTAAACTCTATGCAATGAGACCAGTGTTTCTTAAAGGGGGCGTTAGTCTGTATAAGTATCAATATCAAACAGCATGTTATGTTAATGGTGAATTTCTGTTAAGAGAAAAAAAAAAAAAAAAAAATTGCAATGGGGGGTTCAAAACAGGGGCCTCAAAAAGGTTGAGAAACACTGCTTTAGACGGTGATGTGAGAGTAGAGAGTTTTCAGAATTTCCACTCTGTCATTTAAGTTTTTATTATTTTATCATATTTTCAGACATTTACAAAGTGGAAAAAAACAAAGAGAAAACAACAACAACAACAACAAAAAACCATTCCCACTCTGGAAGGTGGTGTCACTTTTTTGCGTTTTCAAAAGGCATATCTGCTAAAATATTTTTGCTGTTTTTACCCAAGAGCGTTGTGTAAGCTGGGCTGTGTTCAATTAAAATGCTTCACTCCTGCTGTTATTCTTGTGAAAGGTTATGAGGAGTTGAGGCTAGTTGAACTGGCTAAAAGATCATGCAATGGTCTTTGGAGATAAAATAACAATCCATTACTGAAACACATTTTTTCTCTTCTTATAAAATACAGGAAACCAAACTCTATTTTCATCTGGTTTTCTGTGTTTTCATGGAGGCTTATTGTGTGTGTGTGGAGGCTTCTGACAACAAATTCTTTTTTTGCATAAATTTGGACCAAAATTGTTTCAATATTTTGACAATTTTTTGACGGTGTAAACACGTTTTCATTTGCACATAGATGCAGTTTTCATTAATTTCCTAGGTTGTGGTGTTTTATTTTTTTCCTGTCAGTGTTATTCTGAAAAAAAATATTCTCATATTTTAACAGTAACTCTAAAGCATCGCTCTCACTGTATGTCAGGGTTCAGACATTGGATGGTAATTCTGTCAGTTTTTCTTCAATTAGAAATATTATGTCATGTTATTTACAGTTACCCTGAAAGTGAATTATATGAAAAATTAATATTTATCATAAGACTGAGATCATCCAGGCCTATAGGAGCATATTTCACGTTAGTTTTTTTACAATTCATATTAGCTTTGCTCTGTTTTCTATATATTTACCTGCGACAAACAGAGCTTCAAATGTCATCATCGCCATCATCATCATCATCATCATCATCCCTGTTATCTGTCCTACATGGGCAGATTGTATGAATGAATGCACAGATATTCTAATTAAATCTACAAATATTTCCACAGAGGAAAAATATTGTAAATTTTAACTCAGATATGAACCTCACTATCAGTATGACTAAGGATAGTTTATTGAAGAAAGAAGGGATTTTTCTTCATCTTGCCTCGTGGATACTAAACAGAATTCAGTGTTTTGTTAACCATAAATCATAGTAGTAGTAGTAGTAGTAGTAGTAGTGTCGTGTATTAGTTGTGGTTGAATGATTTGATTTCATTTGATTTGGTGATTTATTCTGAACACGTAATGAACATATATGCGAACAAGCAAAACATACATAATACAAATATCAATAGTCATAACAATCTTTGACAGAAGAACAGCACAATAGTTCCATTTGCATGCTGAAATTAAGAAAAATGTATTGTTTGATTCTTATATTAAGTCACTGATAAAGCTGTAAAAGCACTTGAAGGGTAGGATTACACAAGTTTATATTTCTTCCTACTCCTTTTCGACCATACAAAATTCAGACTTGCACATACTTAAAGATAGATTCTGTTCATTTAAATGTTTTTTTTTTCTTATTTTGCGTTGTTTAATTTTGTTTCTTTGCATGTTTGAAATAAATAAATAAATAAAAATAAATAAATAAAGTAGTAGTAGTAGTTAATTTGCAGATCATGTCCCTTCTTAGGGTTTTAATAGAAACAGAAAAAACAAACAAACAAACAAAAAAAACCCAGTAAATAAACCAAAGGAAATGACAGAACAACGTAAATACCTGACAAAATACAAATACTTTCATATATCAGGATACAATCAAATAATACTAGAAAAGCTAGTGTAGCTAGTGTGAGACAACTAACTTCCAAATGAAAACTGTGCGCATAACTCATTACATTTTCTTGTACAGAAGAGGGTTGATGCTTTACTGACCACTTCAGTAACATGTTACTAAGTTGTAATGATGCAGCAGCATGGTATATGTGACCGAACTGAATTTAAGTCTCGGAAACAGACATTGAAATAAACTTATAGCAAAGAGAAAATGGGCGTTTTTGTTTTTTTTTGGGGTGTGATCTGTGATGTAATTGCATATAATAAAATGGTTATATTAAATAGTAGAATTTTTCCAATTATTTAGACAATATAAAGAATATTATAAACTCTAAACCAAATCAAATAATAAAAAAAACGATGTCAAGTATATAATCTTATTTAATTTGTATGATTTCTATTTTAAACCTTGAGCTTTTTTTATTTTATTTTTATTTATTATTATTTACATTTCTTTCTGTATGTTTGAAATGTAAAATATAGTGAAATGTAATTTTTTTTTTTTTTAAATCCTACTTTGATATATATAATTTTGTATATGTGTGGTTTAATTGTTCAATTAAAAATAAATAGTAGAAATAGAATCAAGACAAAATGCAAATATAAAATGTCTAGGATGTGTATGACAGTAGAATACATGCTTTTCTGTGTCTTTCCTGAGGATCAGTGTCTTATAAATGACACAGTTGGACGGTCTCTTCAGAGTTATGGTGTCATTTATCCACTTATGCAAAGTCTGGAATGATATGTCACAACAGCATTGTATAAGTCACCCTGCATATATAAATACCTTGGATTGACAGCGCTGTCAAAATATCAGACACAGTTGCTCAATCCAGCCCCTAAACGCACCACGAAAAGACGACCCTCTGAAGTGATGGCTAGGATTTGCTTTAGCGCAACAGGCTTCTTTAAGTGCCACATTTGGAGCTAAAACATTAAGTCTGACTGGCAAATATGTAAACTTGACCTTTTCTCCGTTTCCTTTTGACAAACTTGATTAATTGGAGGCTTGCATGAATGGGTTTGATGAGAGCAGCCAAGAAGAATTATAGAGTTGCGATGGCCAACATTTTGTTTGTAAAAAGCCTGCCAGACTCTGAAAGTTCACTGTTTCGTGGTGCATTTCCAACGTTTTTCAGATCTGATGAAAAATAGGCTTTGTAATATATTTAGGAAATGCAATGGTCTAGACTGTGGGTTGGTAACCTTTACTATCAAAAGAGACATTTTTGGGCAGAAATGTAAAAAAAAAAAAAAAAAATTGTATGTCTGGAGCCAAACAATCTTTTTTATGTTTTACCTTGAAGTGATGAGTCTGTGAGAAGCTCTTCAGAATTATTTGGTCAAGATTAAATCCAACTTTTGTTCGATGTCAATGGCAGAACTTCACTAAAGAAATCAGCGGCATTTGTCATTATCATCAGAGAGAGAGAGAGAGAGAGAGAGAGAGAGAGAGGAGAGAGAGAGAGAGAGAGAGAGAGAGAGAGAGAGAGAGAGAGAGAGAGAGAGAGAGAGAGAGAGAGAGAGAGAGAGAGAGAGAGAGAGAGAGAGAGAGAGAGAGAGAGAGAGAGAGAGAGAGAGAGAGAGAGAGAGAGGAGAGAGAGAGAAAGAGATTAATGGATGGAGAGAGAGAGAAAGAGATTAATGGATGGAGAGAGAGAGAAAGAGAGATTAATGGATGGAGAGAGAGAGAGAGAGAGATTAATGGATGGAGAGAGAGAAAGAGAGAGAGATTAATGGATGGAGAGAGAGAAAGAGAGAGAGATTAATGGATGGAGAGAGAGAAAGAGAGAGAGATTAATGGAGGAGAGAGAGAAAGAGAGAGAGATTAATGGATGGATGGAAAGAGAAAGAGAAAGAGATTAATGGAGGATGGAAAGAGAAAGAGAGAGAGATTAATGGATGGATGGAAAGAGAAAGAGAGAGAGATTAATGGATGGATGGAAAGAGAAAGAGAGAGAGATTAATGGATGGATGGAAAGAGAAAGAGAGAGAGATTAATGGATGGATGGAAAGAGAAAGAGAGAGAGATTAATGGATGGATGGAAAGAGAAAGAGAGAGAGATTAATGGATGGATGGAAAGAGAAAGAGAGAGAGATTAATGGATGGATGGAAAGAGAAAGAGAGAGAGATTAATGGATGGATGGAAAGAGAAAGAGAGAGAGATTTTAATGGATGGATGGAAAGAGAAAGAGAAAGAGAGAGAGATTTTAATGGATGGATGATAGAGAGAGAGAGAGAGAGAGAGAGAAAGAGAGAGAGATTTTAATAGATGGATGATAGAGAGAGAGAGAGAGAGAGAGAAAGAGAGAGAGATTTTAATAGATGGATGGATGGAGAGAGAGAGAGAGAGATTTTAATAGATGGATGGATGGAGAGAGAGAGAGAGAGATTTTAATAGATGGATGGATGGAGAGAGAGAGAGAGAGATTTTAATAGATGGATGGATGGAGAGAGAGAGAGAGAGAGAGAGAGATTTTAATAGATGGATGGATGGAGAGAGAGAGAGAGAGAGAGAGATTTTAATAGATAGATAGAAAAATCTGAATTATTGACCCACATCATTTTTATTTATTTATTCCATGAAGTTCTATTAAATTATTCTGAATAGTCTCTTCTTTTTATTTAGTATCTTTTCTCTTGGTCCAGTAGTGTATGTGTATGTTAAACAGGGGTGTAAGAAAATATTGGTTCAGCAATATTTAATTTCACAATACTGTATCATATTAAAAAGGACTGTATTGATATTTTTTGTATTTCTCTAAATGCAGACATGGCGAAGGGTCAGGTAATTTTTTTGGTTTTCCTTTCTGTTTGTTTGTTTATTATTTCTACACTGTTTTGTTAAATAGTGGTTATTTCAAACATCCTAAAAGCACTTTTTTACTGTCTGAAAGAGGCAGTCGCACAAAAATAATGTTCTACAATTGGATGATTCAGGGACTGTCCACTACGCATTCTTTACACAACTAATGGAATATGAACATTTGGGCAGGATCTTAAACTGTAATGTCTGTAAAACATAATTTAAGTTTTTGCAGTGGAAAGTTTGGTGATATAGCATTAGATCCTGTTCTGATCAAATAAACATGTTTGTGCATATTTGTGGTGTAATTCAATTTTTCCAGGAAATAATCTTTAAGAAAACATTACAAAATGAAAAAAAAAAAAAAAATCACCTTATTAACAATATCGCAATATTATGCATCACTATCCTAGTATTGTGATTTGTATCATATGCCAGATTTTTGCCAATACACACCTACCCTTAACGTTAGAGCATTCGTCCAATCATAGTTCAGCCATCATGTGTTCATGTGTTGCCGGGTAAAATACATCTGCCTCGAGGCCTTTAGCATCAACGCTGCAGCCTCTGGAGCTTCAAATAAATGGAAATGAACCTGTTGCTTTAACCAATCAGATTTAATGTCGGCCACACAGGGGACGATCTAGCTGGTGTACGATTACATCAGCATTTTCATGTCATTTGATTGGACGGTCAAAGAGCACAGTCAGCTACAGACCACATCTGTAGAGACGAACATGAGGCGATAGATAGATAGATAGATAGATAGATAGATAGATAGATAGATAGATAGATAGATAGATAGATAGATAGATAGAGAAAAAAAAAATGAATTATTGACCGACATCATTTTTATTTATTTGTTCCATGAAGTTATATTAAATTATTCTGAATAGTCTCTTCTTTTTATTTAGTATCTTTTCTCTTGGTCCAGTAGTGTGTGTGTATGTTAGACAGGGGTGTAAGAAAATATTGGTTCAGCAATATTTAATTTCACTATACTGTATCATATGAAAAAGGACTATTTTGATTTTTTTTTTTTTTTTGTATTTATCTAAATGCAGACATGGCGAAGGTTCACATAATTTTTTTGGTTTTCCTTTTTGTTTGTTTGTTTGTTTGTTATTTATTTACGTATTTATTATTTTTACACTGTTTTGTTAAATATTAATAATATAGATTCTATTGTGTTTCTGTAAATTGGCTTAGAGTCTGGTTTTGACCAACTCTATATGTAAAGTGTCATGATAGATAGATAGATAGATAGATAGATAGATAGATAGATAGATAGATAGATAGATAGATAGATAGATAGATAGATAGATAGATAGATAGATAGATAGATAGATAGATAGATAGATAGATAGATAGATAGATAGATAGATAGATAGATTCCTTGTGTTTTTTTATGAAGCCACAGGGAGCCACTGGAGAAAAATTAAATCAAATCAAACTTTATTCATATAGCACTTTCCAACATAAAGAAGCCCAATGTGCTTTGCATCTAAAAGCATGATTAAATTATAAAATTATAAAATGTATTATTATAAAAACTCACCATCTAAATGTGGCCCCAGAGACACAGGCTACCCACTCTTGGTCTAGTCTCTTTTTTTCCTGGCTTTTTAGTATCAGTATTATAAAAGCAAAAATAACAAAAAAAAAGTACTTATTCAATATTTCACCGTATGCTCCCTAACACTAAACCTGTTAATATTAAATAAAATGACCGAATAACCAAATCACCATTTAACATACATTTAAGGTAAATCGTTTGAACTATGAAAGTACTTTAAAAGTCAGTCTGATCCAAATGCTCCATCTGCAGACCTCTTAAAGAGCTTTACGTTGGCAGAGTTATGGATCATATGCTAAAGGTTTCCCCCGCTGTGTATGGATGTGTCCTTAAAACACTGCAGGAGTCTTAAACAGACTTTGACACTAAACACCACCAATTTTTCCATCCCACCTGTTCATTATTCACACACTTAGAAAGAGTCTGAAATACAATAGTCAGACATTTTTACTGTGATTTTATAATGAAGGTAAATAGTTTTGTCAGTAGCTCAAAATAATTTTAATTTAAATAAGACCTTTTTAAATAGGAAATATATAACATAAAAATAACATATTTTTATATAATAATAATAATAATAGTAAGAAGAAGAAGAATTAGAAGAAAATTTTATTTATATCATACCAGTCATTCATAAAATGTGGCTCAAAGGGCTTTAGAGAGTTAAAATAATGCATAAATGTAATAACAAATATACTAATTAATAATCAGGTATAAGTAAAATTTGAATTAACATTCAACAGTTCATTAGAATCAACACTGCACATTTATTCTGTATAATAATAATAATAATAATAATAATAATAATAATAATAATAATAATAATAATAATAATAATAATAATAATAATAGTAATAGTAATAATTAATAGTAATAACGATAATAATGATGTTGATGATACTAATAACAATAATGATAATAATGATGATCATAATGATACTACTACTACTACTACTACTACTACTACTACTACTACTACTACTACTACTAATAATAATAATAATAATAATAATAATAGTACTTAGAACACCTAAAAATATTTATGGCCCACCTATCATACATAAAATATGATATTTAGGACGTTTAACATGTGAACTTAACATTTTTACATGACGACTGTGGTGATCATTATATATGAAAATAGATATTACTGAGATGGATGTTCATTTAAGATATATTTATATGATGATAATGACAAGAACAACAACAATAATAATGATTACAAAATTTACTTACTTAGAAAAATATGTGAAAAGAATAATACTAGTACTAATAAAAAAAAATCAACAAAAGCATGCAAGGTTGAAAATACATTCACTGATCCATCCTAAGAGCAACTGCAATAGATATCCTGGATAATGAAAGAAAATATATTTTTAGAATTAAATAAATGCAAAGTCAGAAAATTTAAATTTGTTAAAAAAAAAAAAAAATCCCAAAAACATTAACAGTAGATACCTTCCACGGATCTATAAGTGACATTTAAAAAAGAAAAAAACTGCAGATATTAGCTAATAAATGGATAATCAGTGTAATATTTTATATTTTATCGATTCCTTTTGGATAAAACGGAGATTATTCGTCTAAATCCAGTTTAACATTTGCATCCAAATGCACACGAACTACCATTTTAAAGTGTCCTATTAAGGTTTTTAGCAGGAGAATGCAGCTCTATTCTGCTCTCATTTCACTGTATTGTGAATCTATTATGGGCTGTTGCCACTTGAAGAAGCCAATTAATCTGGCAATGAAGAATGAAGTGTTTCCATCTGTACTTGATCCAGACTTTCAGGTTTCACATCTAAACTTTCACTGCTGTCATTCTGTGCATGCCGCTGGACTCGGACCAATCAAATCATTTAAGCTGGGTCACGTCTAAACAGGTCTGTGTTAAAGCCAGCAGCCAATAATCACTCCCCATCATCGTGTGTGTGTGTGTGTATGTGTGTTTGGAAGTGTGTTGGTGTGAATCAAAAGGCCAAATTGACAATGTTGGACATGGCTGACAATCATCTGGTGCACTGGACCAAAGGCAGGTGCTGAGGGTCACCTTGACTGTCTTTGCGAGGAGCAGACTCGCGCTGTCTGGAAATATGACAGCAGCGCTTCATCTCTGCACATCACAAAGAAAATAAAAGTTTAAAAAGTGCAGTGAAAACACGCAGACGTTCACCTTCCTGAGGTTGGTTCTTTTACTGCACTGCAAAGAAAAAAGGCTTGTACAAAAGTAAGAAAATTAAACTCATTATTGGGTTAAAAAACTCTGCACTGCAACTCTTACTTTAATATGTGTGTGTTTTTATTTTTATTTTATTCTATTTTATTTTTTTTGATTTTATGTGTTGTTTTATTACTCGCTGTTTTTAATCACCTTTTACATGTTTCTTTTATAATGTTTTAAATGTTTCTTTTTGTTTCTTTTATTTCAGTGTCCTGTGTGAAGCACCTTGAATTGCCTTGTTGCTGAAATGTGCTATACAAATAAACTTGCCTTGCCTTAAAATGTTGTATTTCACAGACTGAGCTCATGAAATCGCGTTGTATGTCTGTTGAGCTGCATTATTTAATAAATTCCCATTATGTAATAAAAGTTCAAAATGTAATAAGAATATCACATCATCTTGTAATAAACTGACACATTTTGTAATAAACTACGTATTATAACTACGCATTATGTAGTAAATTTTTTCACATTATGTAGGAAGTTATAACAATTTGAGACATTTATTACAAAATGTACTTGACACATTTTTATTAAAAAAAAAAATGTAATAACATGGTTCATTATGTAATAACAATCCAAATTAATATCATTTCAGAGCAATTTAGAAGAAATTAGTCACAGGAGCTACAGGTAATGGAATCAGAACTTTAACCACACAGTTTAAAGATTAATTTAGCACATTACATTTTACTGAAAATAAAAATGTGTCAAGTGCATTTTGTAATAAATTTCTCAAATTGTAATAACTTACTACATAATACGAAAAAATTTACTATATAATGCATTGAGGTAGTTCATTACAATATGCGTCAGTTTATTACATAATGCGGCTTTATTACAAGATGACGTGACATTCTTATTACATTTTGAACTTTTATTACATAATGGGAATTTATTATATAATGCGGCTCAACAATGTCATGTAGGGATGTAACGATTACCGGTATAACGATAAACCGCGGTAAAATTGCAGACGGTTAGTATTACCATTTAAATTCTAATTATCATGATAACCGTGTTTGATTACCGCACTTTTAGGGGAAAAAATGCCTATGTAAAGATCTGCTTTTATGTCAAATATTTAAGTATAGTTTTAATTTATTACAATTTTAATTTTATATACCTAATATTTGGAACCAATATTCACTTTTAAAGTCTTTGAAAAGGTTCGTTAAGAATCTGTTTGTTATTTATGCAATAAATTATATACATTTTTCAAATTGGATTTTATATTTTTTTTGTGTCTTTTGGCCTTTTATATTTTTATAGTAGGTTAACCCTTTCATGCATGAATTATGAGAACCTTAGTCGATGTTTTTTTTTCTTAAGTGTTTTTATTCCTCTTTAGGCATGAAAAAAACAATGCAATTGATTTTTTTTTTTTTTTAATGAAACTATTTTTTGTGGAGTTACAAAAATGTCCACTCAGCTGGACACCATGTATTTAAGTTTTGAAGCAAAGAAACATTTATTTAAAAATCATCATCAGAAAGTGATATACTGTGTGAAAACTATGAAATAAAAACATTTTTAATGCCACTATTTGCTAAATTGCATTTTATCATACTCTAATATTAGTTATGACTCATTTCATGAAGATAAAATCCTCCTGAGACCCAGGGATTTGACAGTTTTAGCTTTTTGACATTAAAAAAAATTGTCTTGATTGGAAACTGCATAATGCAACAGTTTTTTCAGTTTTTTTAAAATTATTTTTATTTATTGATTAATTTTTTAATGGAATGTCCTTTGCAATGGACAGCATTTAAGTTAAACTGTCAAACTTTTGTCCCCTATAGAGGACAAAATGCATCGCTGGGTGTCAGGAGGATATGCAAAAAAAAAAACAACAAAACTTTTTGTTTGTTAATTACAGTCTAGTAACAATTTGCAATTGATTTACACTCAAACATGTTAGTGCAGATCAGGTTTATCAAGAGCAGCAAAGTTTCAGTAATTGTATGAATGTCAGTGTTTGGGATGGTGCATAAGCGTCTACTGTGTCAGCTGATATGGAACTAAAACAATGAAACCCATGAATATATAAGAGAACAGCTGGAGAAGAACTGTCCACTGGAGTGACCGCTGTGCATGAAAGGGTTAAAGTGAAAAAAATAATAGACAGATGATATAGATGAAGTTGTGCTGAAAAAACAGATCCCAAACGTGGGTATAGTAAACATTTGCTTATATAGTATATAAAGGCAAAATCAAAACGACTGAAAAATGGAAAAAAATAGGCTCAGACCACTAAGGGTTAATATTTGAATGTTTCTGCAACAGAAGGTACATTGTGCCGATTATTTTATTTTATTTTGTTCCAAAGTACAACTTGGTTAAATTATTTCAGTGTGTGTATCAGTACTTTTTGAACATTTTGAGCACAATTTTAATAATACCGTGATAATAATGATAATTGTGATAATTTTGGTCACAATAACCGTGATATGAAATTTTCATATCGTCACATCCCTAATGTCACGCCAGTTCTTAGGGCATTCGGCGTGGTATACGTACGCATTTTCATCCTTTTGCGTGTTAGTCAACGCCATTTGATCGCATGTCAATTTACACCAAGAACTCCGGTTCATGTAAGGCTAACCTTGGGGTTGGGACCCCACGTGGGGTCACCTGGAATTGAAAAAAATTCTAGTGATTGATAAAATGTTTTAAAAAACTTACTGATAAAAAATATATGGTGAGTTGAGACAATCACAGCACATAAAAGACATTATACCAGGGGTTCCCAACCTTTTTTGGCTCATGACCTCATTTTAACATCACAAACTTCAAAATGGAGAATTTTTATTATTTTTTCGCTAAACTTAATGTGTTTTTGATCATGTAATAGTTAGCTATACTATGTTACAAATAAATGTTAATTTTAGATGACATTTAGGCTAAATAATATATAGTTGTCTGGTTTTAACAGACAACATCATATCACTCCTATCCTTGCATCCCCTCACTGGCTCCCTGTGTGTTTTAGAATTGATTTTAAGATTTTACTGATCACTTTTAAAGCCCGAATGGGCCTGGCCCCAAGTTATATAGAAGAAATGCTAGTTGACTACGAGCCAGCACGCAGCCTTAGATCCTCGGGCAGAGGGCTCCTGGCTGTTCCAAAGTCGAGGCTTAAATCAAAAGGTGACCAGGCCTTTTCCATCAGGACCCCTCGACTTTGGAACGGCCTGCCCCAGGAGATAAGGCTTACGGAATCAGTGACATCTTTTAAATCACTTCTTAAAACACATTTTTATAGACTCGCTTTTATCTGATGTCTGTTCCTTTTTAACTTTTAATTTTCAATTTTAATTTTTAAATTTGATCCTGTTTGATTATTAATTTGTTCATATATCTCTCTAATTGTGTTGCTTCTGTTTTAGTGTTTTTACTTGCTTCGTGTATCCTGCTGTTGTGCCCTCTGTCAAAGCACTTTGTAAACTTTGTTTTTAAAGGTGCTATACAAATAAAATTATTATTATTATTATTATTATTATTGTTATTATTATTATTATTATTATGAGTAAGAGCCCTGGAAAGCTCCATCAGTGACCGGCTTCTTCACCCACGCTGTACGAAGGAGAGATGCCGCAGGTCCTTCCTTCCCTCTGCTGTCAGACTGCACAACCAGTCCTGCTCCCAGTAGAGTAGATCACCACATGTCATGTAATAACAACCCTCCCTCCATTCCATCTAATGTTGTGTGTGTGTGTGTTTATTTATTTATTTATTTATTTATTTATTTATTTATTTATTTCTATATTTATTTATTTATTTCTATATTTATAACCATTGCACTACATACCAAATCAAATTTGCACTCTCCTTTTTAAACACTTTTTAAACACTTTTTCTTTTATTCAAATTTGTATGACTGTTTTACGTGAATGTGTATGTTTATGTGTATGTTTTCTATGCTGCTGTTAACACTGTGAATTTCCCCATTGTGGGATCAATAAAGGAATATCTTATCTTATTATTATTATTATTATTATTATTATTATTATTATTATTATTATTATTATTATTAGATGTATTGATTTTTTTTGCTTAAATTAAGCAAAAAAGATCTTGAATTAAGCAAAAAAACCTGCCAATGGAACAAGTGAAAATCATCTTGGTAAGCTTTCTTCAAATAAGATTTTCATGATCTTTTATCTAAAAATAAGTACTTATATCTCACTTAAAACTGACTCTTTAGGTGATTATGTCTTATTTTAAGTGTGATGAGATATTTTGACTAGAAATGAGAAAAATACACTTGGTAAGCTTTAGATTTCTGCAGTGCAGTGCTTCAGTTTCAGCTTTAGAGTTTGTCT
This sequence comes from Sphaeramia orbicularis, assembly GCF_902148855.1. Lineage (NCBI taxonomy): Eukaryota > Metazoa > Chordata > Actinopteri > Kurtiformes > Apogonidae > Sphaeramia > Sphaeramia orbicularis. Next base: position 13,069,366 of record NC_043977.1, read on the forward strand.
TGTCTTTTATGTATTGTGATCGTCTCTCTCAACTCACCATATATTTTTATGAGTAAGCTTCTTTTTTTTTTTTAATCTTTTTTTAATCAATTACTAGGAATTTCAGGCGACCCCACGTGGGGTCCCGACCCCAGGGTTTGAAAAACTCTGCATTATACTTTCTTTTTTCTTTTGTTCAAACAAGGTATAGTTTTTAGATGTTACCTGCTTGACAGTTTCAACTGCGACTCCATTCTTCCTCAGAAGCGTCATCCAACATGCTGCTGACGTGTCATTTATCAGCTGGTCGGTTCAACGGACCAATCAGAGCCTGTCGAGCCCACCACACCTCCTTTGCCTTGGATGGTCTCTGGAAGAGGGAATCCCAGGTGTGTGACGGGGTGTACGGGGTGGGGGAGGCAAGGTCGGCTCGATGGGCTCTGATTGGTCTGTTGAGCTGACCAGGTATTTTCCTATTTATAATTTAATTTATTAAATTATTCAATGTAATATTTCCCATTTCATTTACTAATCATGTTGGTGTTCATAAAAGCGAAAGGTAAGGTTGAGGGTTATTTTATCAAAAACAGAGAAAACTGAAAAAAAAGTGACATTTTCAGTAAAATATATAAATTATTGAACATAAAGCCAGTGTGTCCATCCACTGACATTGATCCAACTCCATGGGTTTTACTGGTGAATCAATGTTGGAGAACATGATTGTGTTTCCATGGTAACTACGGAGCCTCTAAACGTCCAAATGGCTCTTATCTGATGACCATGAAAAGATGATAAACTGTATTTTACACTAATTCTTTACATGTATTGATAGGATTAGTGGATCAACAGGTATTAAACATTTGACATTAGTTGATGTGGATTTTTGGGTCTTTATTGGTTAAATCAGACCTGGGCATTGTATGGCCCAGGGGCCACATGCGGCCTGACAGCTGACCCTGACTGGCCCACATGACGTCACTGGCAAATTAAAAGTCAATGCAAATATATATCATTGTAATAGATGCAACCAATACAACAGTACTGCTTTTATTTTGAAGGATCTGCTAAAATAGCAGATTTTTGTGTGTACTTTCATCAGAGTTTTTAACAGGACATGGACTGTAAGTATTTCTTCGCTGAAGTCAGAGATAAATAAAAGAAAAGGAACTGAGATATGCAAACAAAGGTGGATGAATTTATTGTTGTTCATGTAAAGTTAACGTGGAGCTGGTTTTGCACATTTTCAAAAATGCTTTTGTAAATATTCATTAAATAGTTGTATTCTGTGCTCCACATTTTCATTGTATTGTTTCATTTACTGTTTTTATAGAGATTTATATTGAGCAGAGGTGCAAGTGTATTGATTCGGCCCTTAACAACTGTCAGACTTTCTCATGTATCCCCATTAGAAAATTAATTGCCCACCCCTGGGTTAAATATAGTAATTTTACATCAGTGGTGTGATGAAATTTACTCATGACATCATTTCTAAAACATGGCTGCTTCTGCTTTGTAAACCATCACAGAAAATATTTAATACTTTTATGGAGCAAAATGTCATTTCACTGCAGTGACACAGTAAACTGCCTTTTACATGGACGATGTTTGTGTGTGTTAGTGTGACTGATTTTACCATTAGATGCCCTTAATGATCATTTTACGCCTGTGATACCATAACTGTCACTGGAGCCACTGTTATCGTCAAATACTTCATTATGCTTTATTCATTTTTCTTCTCTGTTTAAATCTCTTGTGTTCACATTCTTAAAGCTTTAAAACTGACCTTAGTGTGCGATCGCCTTTTATAGCTTATAATGAGGGTTGTCTTAAGTGGTTTAGAGTAGATTAGTACTTAAGTAGTTTAGGAAAATCACAGTGTGTTATAAACCAGATCATTTTTAATATGTTTGAGCATTCAAGAGAGGCATTAGCTGAACTTTATGTAGCATTTGTACTTTAAAGGAATGATATTTAGCTTTTTTAAATGGAATTATGCATTTTAAAACATTTCCTTGTGGTCTACATGGTCAAGAATATATCAAGATTAAATCAAAGTGCAATGCAAATTAAAGAACTACACTAAAGAAATCAGTGACATTTGTCATTATCATCACTGACAGTCTCACATATTGCACGTTTTATGCCGTTTACCTCTGATAGTTTGCGCAATTACCCAGATATTGCACATTTATTTAAATATCTTAAGCAACTTCAAAGGAGGGATATTTTGCTTTTTTTTTTATTTTTTTTTTTTAAAAGAAGGAATTATGCATTTTCAAACATTTCCCTGTGGTCTACATAAACTGTAAATGCTCTGCTTGGGTCTGAATTCTTCATTAATTCAACTCCACAGGTCCATCTTCAACCCTATTTCTGAGTAATGACACCAGAAAGGTCGTTTTGAGCGCTGGCCCTTTAAGTGCACATGAGCCACTTCAGGCCCTGCCCCCTCCAGGTTGTTGGCTGTGCTTTCTGTCCTGGTCAGCCCCTTAATACAACCAACAACTGAACATTTTAGGTAATCGGCTCAAACTTTGGACGTATTTTTAGTATGGACAACAACTGCTGCTGGTGACAATTATGTTGTACTATGAGAAATGTTTGTTGGAAGTCTTATATTTATACATATACAGGGTGGGGAAGCAAAATGTACAATATTTTGAGGCAGGGATTGAAAGACAGTGTATGACCAATTAGTTTATTGAAAGTCATGAGAATTTATTTGCCACAAGAAAATTGACATAACAGAAAATATTTTTGTTCTATGTGTCCTCCTTCTTTCTCAATAACTGCCTTCACACACTTCCTGAAACTTGCGCAAGTGTTCCTCAAATATTCGGGTGACAACTTCTCCCATTCTTCTTTAATAGTATCTTCCAGACTTTCTCGTAATAGTTTTGCTCATAGTCATTCTCTTCTTTCCATTATAAACAGTCTTTATGGACACTCCAACTATTTTTGAAATCTCCTTTGGTGTGACGAGTGCATTCAGCAAATCACACACTCTTTGACGTTTGCTTTCCTGATTACTCATATGGGCAAAAGTTTCTGAAAAGGTATGGATAATAGTGTTAGGTATGATTATGACATCAATATATGTTTGGTTTCAAAACAATTGACATAGTGCCTGCTGAGAAAAAACAACTAAATGTTCGTTGTAAATTTTGCTTCCCCACCCTGTGTGTGTGTGTGTGTATATGTGTATATATGTATATGTGTGTATATATATATATATATATATATATATATATATATATATATATATATATATATATGTTTGTTTTTTTTTTTGTTTTGTTTTTTTTTATCTCCACATTTTATGTTACACAAAATAATAATTAAAAAAAAAAAAAAAAAAAAAAATCCACAATAATTCCAGGTTCAAACTCCTGACAAAAAAAATACAGACAGGATCACACTGTAATAAATGATTCTGTGGTCATTTAGATTTTAATTAGTGTATTTGGTAAAATATATTCAATGCAATTGTGTCTTTGGTTTTGTGGCAATTATTTAATTAAATTTCAAATAAAAATGTTTGAAATAAAATCTACTCATTGTAGTTAAAAGTTAAGCATTCTGTTTATTTAATTTCAAACACAGAGAATATTGAGTGAATTCAAATCAATGTAATCAGGCAATTTTTAATTGAAAAGCACGTCATGCCAAAGTGTTTTTTTTTTTTGTTTGTTTTGTTTTTTTATGCAGTGGGCTATCATCACATGACATTTGAAGAGTCCAGAATGCCCATCTTCTTCCCTAATCCTCATCTTGCACAATTCCTGGTTGGCTAAAGTAAGGAAACATTTAGTTTTCACTGGGCTAGTACATTCTAAAAAATAACTCCGGGCCTTAGTAAATATCACAATAATATAAAGGTGTACTACCTCAATAAAATCTGTGAAAATCACTTAAGTTCTTATTTTGAGTTGGATGTACAAAAATAAAACCTTAAAAATCCAACAGTTAATTTTGGCTTATATTTACGTCTATTATTTAAGTTCATTTCACAAAAAGAAATGAGTATTTGAGTAACAAATTCTATTTGGAAGATATCCACTTATACCCATCAGTTTGAAGAACTTTAATTATTACTCATTCTAACTCAATAGTTTTCATCTCCAACAACAACTTAAAAAAGTGAGTAAGTTTTATTGCATAGAATGTCATGACATGTTCCATTTGCATATTGTGGCATGTTTGCTGCAGTGCATTGTGGGTATTGGGCATGTTGCTTGATATTCTGTGTTATTTTTCTGTGCAGGGGTCCAGCAGGGTTGTGGTGTTGATGTGAATTTGGGGTTAATGTGTGTTTGGTAATGTTTATTGGCCTTTTTGTGTTGGTTTTGTGTTTTTGATGAGGTGCACCATGAGTGAAAGCCATGGGCTGAACAATGCCTTAACAGTTCATCTGTGATTATTTTACTAAATTCAATCAGTGAATGTAAATGATTTCACAACTGTCAACTTTACTCAATAAATGTAAGTGTAAACATATTTCTATGAGTAAATTGAGTAGAGCATAATTAAATTTCTTAGAGTGCAGTCATTCGTAAGATAAAAGGATGTTAAGACTTAATTAACTGCTTTGATTGAATTCAAATTAATGCACTGATCAATGTATACAATTATTGCTCAATTATATATCATTGAAATGTAAAATTAAAGAAATTTTTGTCAGTAATATTTACACATTAAGAAGTTTAGCTTTTTTGTATCAAGTCAATATTTTTGTTTCGGTTTTAATTAATTCCATTTTGTTTAGCATTCAAATCTACTCATATTAAGTGGATACCTATTAAGGGCTTCATTTAATTAACATTTACTCAATACCAAAAGAGTGAAATTTAATTAATAATATTGCTTGTAATGTGTTGCCTTAATTTTATTGAGTAGATAGAGGGTGTCTTTTTTTTTTTTTTTTTTTTTTTTTACAGTGCAGGACAAATTAGTTTTAGATTATACAGGTTGAAGGATTTCTTTGATTAACCCTTTCATGCACGAATTATGAGAACCTTAATCAAATTTTTTTCCTGAGTGGTTTTATTCCTCTTTAGGCATGAAAAAAACAATGCGATTGAAAATTTTCTTCTGAAAAATAAATAAAAAAATGAAATACATAAAATAATAATAATAATAATAATAATAATAATAATGAAAAAAATTCTTATGAGCGTATTTTTCATAAAGTTGCAAAAATGTCCACCCAGCTGGACTCCACACGTTTAATTTTTGAAGCACAGAAACATGTATTTACCAATAAACTGTGTGAAAACTATGGGGAGGGCTTGTGATTCTGGGGGTTTATGCTACATAATGTTGCCAATTCATGCCAGAAAAGATATGTAGTGTCTTAAACCTTTAATAAAAATATGTGTTAAAAAAAATAAAAAATCCATGAATATACAAGAGAACAGCTGTAGGATAGCTGTCCACTGGAGTGACCACTATGCATGAAAGGGTTAACACACACAGTGCATTTTTTCCCAATATTTTTTTACATTTATCAGTAGTGAGTCTTAATGAGAAGGTCAGCCTTTCCATGTCATAAATTTCATCCACAACAGTTGTCTAGTCCAGAAGTGTTGAGGGATCTTCGCACATCCATTTTCAAGTTACGGCTTTTTTTTTTTCCCCCTGTTAATAATATTAACAAAACATATCTGTCAGATTTCCTCATCTCTGTGGTAGGTTATCCAAATAATTCACGATAAAATCAAATGATAAGTCCATTCCTATTATATTGGTGATTTCCTTTATCACCAATGACCAGTAGGATACAATCTTAGCACAGTCCAGAAAAAGTTTATCGGAAGTCTTGAATGTATATGTGTAAATGTCATGACGTAACTAGTTATAGACGTAACAAATTAAGCAGGAATTAAAACAGGTTGTAGAAATCTACTCGATTTTTGCTGGAATGAATATAAAAATAGCTTTGCAGCACCTGGAGGGTTCAAATTCAAACTTTTTGAACTATTAGAGTCCAAATACACAAATAAACCAAAGACTAATAAAAGTGGGTTAAGCAAAATATGACCCCTTTAAACACAACTTCTAAAAAGCATATATACATTAGCAGTGTATAGCTTCTATTTTTAATTTTTTTTTTTTTTTGGAGATAAATGTGTTCTGACCTTATTTGAAACAGAGAGTTTAAGACACAGACTTAGGGAAGAGGACAGCCTGCTCCTCCTCCTCTTCCTCTTCCTCCTCCTCCTCCTCCTCTCTGGCTTCCGTGACTATCACAAGGATTCAGAGCTGACTCTAATTCAACAGGACTGTCATAGCTCATGAAAAAATCATGTCGTATAATCAAATCGGAGTAAAAACCCTGCGCTGGGCCTCACGGGAGTCTCCGTGCGCCCTGAATATTTCATGTAATGGAGGCTCTCACCACCATGGAAACTCTCAACAGTTCAGGATTGCGTGCAAATATTGACTGTAGTGTGGAGGGCCAAGGGCCGGGAGAGGCCGACTGCGCAACCGAGCCTGAGTGAGTTTTATAAATAATGGTAATCACATGTGACACCGCTCATAGCAGGGGGGCTGGCGGCCACTCATATCCTCATACTGGGTGGATGTTACTGAGTGCGGTGGTCGAGTTAAAACTGGGGAAGACCGGGAAGGCGAAGTGGCGGCGGATGAGGGAGGGAGTGAGTGGGTGAGTGAGCGGGGGAGAAAAAAAGTGCCCTGATGCATATGAATTGACAAATGTCTGTTTTGGCTGCTGAGAATGGAGCTCAATTGTAGGTCTGAAGAAACATCAAAACACAATTCATGGCTGACATCCACTGGGTGGAGGGGAGGGGAGGGGAGGGGAGGGGGCCGGCGCTGTACCCAGGCTAAGAGCACTGCACTGGGGCTTAGCTGCTGACTTAGCAGGGCCTTCTACGGCTCTTTAACAGCGACAGACACCAGAAGGAAAACTCAGTTAAAGTTAGGACACCCGAAGCTCCAGTAATATGATGTTTTCCTAAGATGTTTGTGAGCGTTGGTTTTGTTTTTACGAGTCCAAGTCACATCTGTTGGAACACATTTAATGGTTTTTAAGACACGGCTTAAGTTTAGAGTCTTTTTGGAAGAAAGTCCAAGTCAAACCGATAGATAGATAGATAGATAGATAGATAGATAGATAGATAGATAGATAGATAGATAGATAGATAGATAGATAGATAGATAGATAGATAGATACTTTAATCATCCCCTAGGGAAATGTACAGGTTTCCACGAGGAGTCAGTGCAAGAGAGAGTGTTTAGAGACATTTCAGTACTGTTAACCCTATAACACCAAACAAGTATTTGATACATGAGTTTTGAAGCCCTCCACGTGATTAGTGTGATTTTTTTTTTTTTTTTTTTTTTTTTTCTTGAAACACCTGAAGTATACAATTAGATACATGCAACACACAGATAATCCACCAGGGGGAGGAGTTCTTTCACCAGAGGCCTTTCCAGTGACACTACAAGATTAAATTAATGAGGAAGGAGGAAGAACTTTGACAATTTTGAAAAGGAATTACCAATTTGTTAGACATGTTTGTGTTATATTATGTTTTTGTTTGTTAAAAAATAATATTTGAGCATTGAGACCTGATGTATCAAATATGATACAAAACTGAAACTCATACATGGAAATTGACATTAATAAAAAAATAAATAAATAAAAAATTGGTTGTTCAGAAGGACCAGGACAGGCTCCAGTTTCAAAGAACTGGAATTTTCTGTCACTGATTTAATGGTTCAGACTTTACAGGGTTAAATGTATTTCTATGTAACTCATGTATTTTATATATAAGTGTAGTCTTCAAGGTTTTGCTGTTTTATCTGTGTGTAGACAAAGCTTAAGAAGATGTTTAAATATTATTTCTCATATTTAAACATCTTAAGCTTTGCCTACATACAGATACAGATTTACAAAGTACTTCTGCGACATTGATATGTCAAATAAAAAAAGATAAGTAAAGATCCTTCAGCAGACAACACAAGCCAGTCCTACTTTTTCTGACACTGGATGGAGACACTTGGTTTATGTTCAGTGAATGATATATTTTACTGAAAAAGTCACTTTTTCCTTCATTTTCTCTGTTTTTGATATAAAAACATTCAACTTCAAGTTTTGCTTTTATGGACATCAATCATGATCTGCAAATTACAGGGTGGGGAAGCAAAATTTACAATGAACATTTAGTTGTTTTTTCTCAGCAGGCATTACGTCATTTCTTTTGAAACCAAACATATATTGATGTCATAATCATACCTAACACTATTATCCATACCTTTTCAGAAACTTTTGCCCATATGAGTAATCAGGAAAGCAAACGTCAAAGAGTGTGTGATTTGCTGAATGCACTCGTCACACCAAAGGAGATTTCAAAAATAGTTGGAGTGTCCATAAAGACTGTTTATAATGGAAAGAAGAGAATGACTATGAGCAAAACTATTACGAGAAAGTCTGGAAGATACTATTAAAGAAGAATGGGAGAAGTTATCACCCGAATATTTGAGGAACACTTGCGCAAGTTTCAGGAAGCATGTGAAGGCAGTTATTGAGAAAGAAGGAGGACACATAGAATAAAAACATTTTCTATTATGTCAATTTTCTTGTGGCAAATAAATTCTCATGACTTTCAATAAACTAATTGGTCATACACTGTCTTTCAATCCCTGCCTCAAAATATTGTAAATTTTGCTTCCCCACCCTGTAGATATAGGAAAATACCTGATTTTCGCTTAAGAATGCAAAATACTGAGCATAATATTAGAATAAATGTTGATAAATCACTTAAGAAAAGTTAAACATGGAGAAAAAATCATTTGGGAACTGCCACAAAAGTAACACTAGGTCTTTATGGGTTAAAACACCATTTACATGTGGACAGAAGGCCCAAACGTAGAAAAATATCCATTTTGCCAGATATCTGCATCAGTGTGGACAATTAATACAGTTAAGCTGTTATTTTGAAAAACTGCTGGATATTAACACCACAAAGAGAAAACCAAGGAAGCAAATCACATAAACAGAAAAGACTGATTTAATTATATGCAACAAGAACAGCCTGCTGTTAAAGTAAACAAACTTTGACATGCTAATATTATTGAATAATCCAACTTCCAACCCAAGGACAGTTACCATAAAGTGTTCAGTTATGACCCAGTGTAAGAGTCCTAAGGCTAAAACCTAAAAAATGGCATTTTTAAAAATTTTATTTCTACATCTTTTCAAATTACACATAGGCCCAGAGTTTATTAACCCTCGTAAATTAGTAATGTTTCATGAGTAAAAAGGAAACCTTACATGAAAAACTAGATTTTATTATACGAGGGCTCTCGCTTGGACTTAATGATGTTATTGTGATCAAAGAATTTATAGCAGAAAAAAAGATACTGCAAACTTATAAATCTCGCGAGTGTGTCTCGAGCTTCTGCTGGTTCACATGTGCACAGTCTTGCATAAAGAAAATAATCTCCAGACATTAGATGTTCCAAACATTGTTAAATGAATTGCAGCTTCAGACAGTGAGAAAAGCAAACTGAATATATGTGGCGGTAATGGTGGGGAGTGGTGCCGTTTGCATGTATTATCTGTACCTCTCAGACGTGATAATTGAAGCTCAGTGCAGTTATGAGTCTGGGTGAGAGGCAAATAAATGCATCTCCTCACTGCTAATGCAGAAATCCGATCCTGTCTGCACATATTTACTGTGGGCTGCATGCTGTCTGTGCCCGTAAGCCTGTGCATTACGCCTGATTCATCAATCGCCTGTTTATCTCGCCAAGTGAGCAACGAAAAAAAAAGACCAGCAGTAAATTCCCATTATTAGATGAAGTGTGAGGAGGCCGTTGGGGGGGGGGGGGGGGGGGGGGGGGGGCTGAGGAGGCAGACAGCATGGTTTTGATACAGCAGGAGCCCCTCAGACAGCGGATGTCGTCTGCATGGACACATCATTAGTCGGATCACTCGGAGATGATGTTTTACGGCTTGGTGAGAGTTGATTTACTCTGATCAATGAGGGATCTGACTCTGCCAAGTAGAAACACAGTAAATTTTAATAACAGTGATGTTATTAGCCTCATGGCTCCTGGGCTGTGAGGCCAACAAAAAAGTTTACGACAAGCTGCTTCACATTAGACCTTGGCACAGATGGCTCAGGTTTTAAGAGCGCAATCCTGGGGTGTCAAACACCTCTGCAGAACCCCACGCACAACACAGGACTTCTTTAACGTTCGTCTTGTGTTCGCTTTCTGTTAGCATCTCTTCAGCTAAAATTTACTTAGGGGGTCAAATGAGTGGCCATTTTTGTCAAAAAAAAAAAAAAAAGTTGTGAGAAATGCATAGAACTGTGTTGAAATAATACTAATCCATTTGTGCACAGACTACTGAAATTATTTGACAGTGGAAGCTATATTTTCAGAAATATTGGATTTTGAATAGCACGTGTATGTGAAAACTTTTGCTGGTGGACAGACGTGACATTACCCATGATGATCTGGTCAGTACCAGTACCATATGATGTTTGTTTTAATGTTAATATTTTGACATATTTAGCTTTTTCTTCAGTTTCTCTGTTGTGATATAATAACTTTTATCTTTCTTAACGAACTTCTACATGGTCATTAACTCTTTCAATGCCATGGGCCGGTTAAATCGGCTTTACGAATACAACCTTTAAAGTGCCACGGGCCGATCAGATCGGCTTTGGAGAACACGCCATATTTGTGTACAAACGAACCATCCACCCCCATTTCTTTCTCACATTTCGATGACGTTCTTTCAAATCTTCTTGCAAATTACGATGAATAATGAATCGGCTGTGTCCGGTGCGTTTTGAATCTAAGTAGCAATCGGTCGGATGTTACCGAGCGGTTTTTGACCAAGGAAGAGCTCGCGTTTCGTTTTCTGCTTGGGAAATTTTATGAATGAATTTATGAATGAAATCATATGCAAATTAGATGGCCATTTTGTAGTAATATTGTAAACACAGCGATCTGTCAAAACAGTCCCATCTGCTAGAAAATGAGTTCTGATGACGATTCAGACTTCGATTATAAAAACGACGCGAAATACTGAAAAACGGCCAAATTCTGTGGCACTTTTAAGGCTTATTAGCCCCTTAACTGTCTGGCACCGAAAGAGTTAAATGAAATATCAGAAAATACTCGACTGTCCTCCACTAATTCTTGGACATGGAGGGACTTTTGTTGGAAAAACCTGATCTGTTTTGTTTTTACTCTTTAGAAAAAGACCAAACAAACTAACACTCAGCCGGGCTACTGGAGAGGATGTGAAGGAACCGTAGTGGATCACACCCATGCTTTCTGGTCCTGCTACTCTATCTATTCTATCCATTTTACACTTTTATTTCAGCACAATACACTTATTATCCAGATTCTACCCAGATCATACCTTTGCATGGTCATCAGATGTCAGACGTCACCTGTATGGAAGCAGTGGGGTGAAATGAACAGATATATTATGATTAGGGATGTAACAATATGAAAATTTCATATCACGGTCATTGTGATCAAAATTATCACGGTTATCATTATTATCACAGTATTATTGAAACTGCTCAAAATGTTCAAAAAGTACTAATACACACACTGAAATAATTTAACCAAGTTGTATTTTGAAAAAAACAACAACCAAAAACCCAAATAAAATACCTGGCACAATGTACCTTCTGTTGCAGGAACATTCAAATATTAACCCTTAGTGGTCTGAGCCTATTTTTTTTTTTTTTTTGTCTTTATATACGATATAAACAAACGTTTACTATACCCATGTTTGGGATCTGTTTTTTCAGCACAACTTCATTTATATCATCTGTCTATTATTTTTTCACTTTAACCTACTGTATCAGCATAAAAGGACAAAAAACACAAAAAAATATAAAATCCAATTTGAAAAATATGTATAATTTATTGCATAAATAACACAAAGATGCTTCAAGCTTGTGTTTTTTGTTTTTTTTTTCTTTTTTTGGAGTATTTTCTCAACATAGTAAAAAAAATTGTGCTCAAAGACTTTAAAAGTGAATATTGGTTCCAAATATTATGTGTATAAGATAAAACTGTAATAAATTAAAACTATACTCAAATATTTGACATATAAGCAGATAAGCAGATCTTTACATAGGAGTTTTCTACGGAAAAGTGCGGTAATCAGACACGGTTATCATGATAAATAGAATTTAAACGGTAATACTAACCGTTGGCAATTTTACCGCGGTTTATCATTATACCGGTAGTCGTTACATCCCTAATTATGATTATTTCCATATTTCCACCATTTGACTGATGCTCTTTTAATGGCTTCATATTATTAGCTTCTGTTATTTTCAGTGGCGCGCCAACACCACTGTGGTTTATATATTATAATTTACTCTATTTGTCTGTGAAATATAATACATTTCATACTCTATACTAATAAATATCTATTAATTATGTGCAAGGAACTTAATACGAAAACCCCAGTATAAAGTATCTGTTTCTAGTGTATTTATTGCATTTTAACTGTATTTTAATTGCATTTTAAATTGTATGTTAAGGTGTATTTTACTTTTCTTGCATTTTGTGACTCCCTGTCGGTGAAAAGTGCTCTATAAATAAAATTTACTTTCTTACTAATTAACCTCCTGAGACCTAAGAAAGTACAAGTTTTGGCTTTTTTACATTAACCCATTACGCATTTACTGATCTAAACTGTTGATCCACTAATCCTATCAATACATGCAAATAATTGGTGTGAAATACAGTTTCTCATCTTTTCACGGTCATCAGATATGACCCATGCAGAAATTCAGAGGCTCTGTGGTTACCATGGAAACACCGTCATCTTCTACAACATTGATTCACCAGTAAAACCCATGGAGTTGGATCAATGACAGTGATTTTAGATGTTTGTTTTAATGATAATATTCTTATATATTTTACCTTTTCTTCAGATTCCCTGTTGTGATATAATAACCTTTATGTTTCTTTATAAACATCTACATGGTCGGTAAATTAAATATCAGAAAACACCTGATTTTCGCTGAAAATGCAACATGCACTGGACAATATTTTAACCCTTTCATGCACAGTGGTCACTCCAGTGGACAGTTATTCTCCAGCTGTTCTCTTGTATATTCATGGGTGTTGTTGTTTTAGTTCCATATCAGCCAACACAGTGGACACTTTTGCACCATCCCATAATAATACACTGACATTCAGACCATTACTGTACCTTTACTGTTGTTGACAAACCTGATCTACACTGACATGTTTGAGTGTAAATCAATTGCTAATAAAAATTGGGAATATGATAAAATGTGAGAAAACATCAGATTAGCTGCGTTAAAAACGTTTTGATTTTATAGTTTTCACACAGTTTATCACTTTCCGATATTGCATTCTTTGCTTCAAAAATTACACACACGGTGTCCAGCGGTGTGGACATTTTTGGAACCCAATGAAAAATTATGAAGATAGATTTGTTTCTTTATTGCTTTAACCAAAAAAAAAAAAAAAAAAAAAAAAATTAACTTCAAGTAAAAAAAAAAACCCTACTCAATCAAAAAAAAAGTGTTCAAATGCAATTTTTTGGATCTTAAATTTTTTTTTATTTTATTTTTTTGCATTCAACACTTTTTTTCTTTGACTAAAAAGTTATTTTTTTTATTGCAAAATTTTTTTTGATTGAAAATATTTTTTTCATGGTTAGAACAATAAAGAAACAAATCTACCTTCATAAAAAAATAGGTTCAATAAAAAAATTCAATTGCACTGTTTTTTCATGCCTAAAGAGGAATAAAAACACTCAGGAATAAAATCTCGACTAAGGTTCTCATAATTTATGCATGAAAGGGTTAATAAATGGTGAAATATCATGTAGGAAAATATAAATGTAGAGGAACATTCATTTGGAAGTCATCACAAAAACAGTTCCAGTTGTTATAGGGTTAATTTCTGTGATTGTTGGTGCGCTGCAGACGGTAACAGGCCTTTTCCAAAATGGCGGCCCTCAGGAAGTGATGCATTTTGGTAAAAGGAAATCTCTTAAAAATAAATAAATATAAAATAAGAAAAAGGCTTCAACTAATAATTAAATAAATGAACTGGATTTTTACTTTATTGAAGCTAATTGTAATTAATATTTCCTACCTTCTTTTAAGATATAATTTGTTGAATATGTATGAATCAAATATGATCCAGCAGAAATAAAATGTAAATTACCTTTTGTTTCCTCAGTCTTCATTGTACAGCATTTTGTAAATTAGTCTGCATAATGCTTTACACATTACTAACTGCAGTGTCGTCATTATTTAATAAAATCAATTTAAGGCTTAAATATAATTTTAAACTAAACAGAGCAGCTGAAATGATCCAAATGCTCAAAATTTAATGGAAAATCTATATTTTTTTTACTACTAAAATATTATAATGATCAACTTAAATACCTGATGCATCAAATATACTACAAAATAAATGTCATAAATGATTCAAAATGAAAATATTTTTGTGAAAAGGGCTAAGAAATGCACATTTTCTAGTTATTCTTTGATATGTCAGGCTTTGGTTTAATACAAGTTTCACTATGTCTGTTCTATCGGAAATCGGGGCAAAAAAAAAGGCCGATGAAATTCAGCGCCGCATCAAAAATCAGGAATATGTAACAATGTATAATTACTACCGTCTGTCATTTAAATATTTTGTGTTCAACCAGTGACCCCTAGTTTCTGTGTTGTATTGTATGTTGATACAACAAATAAAAATAAAGTATAAAAAAAATCCATAATATAAACATAATGCTTTACACAATACTAAATGCAGTGTCTTGATTATTTAATAAAATCAATTTAAGGCTTAAATATAATTTTAAACTAAACAGAGCAGCTGAAATGACCCAAATGCTCAAAATTTAATGGAAAATCTTTGTTTTTTTTACTACTAAAATGTTATAATGATCAACTTAAATACCTGATGCATCAAATATACTACAACATAAATGTCATAAATGATTCTAAAAGAAAATATTTTTGTGAAAAGGGCTAAGAAATGCACAGTTTCTGGTTATTCTTTGATATTTCAGGCTTTAGTGTAATACAAGTTTCACTATGTCTGTTCTATCGGAAATCGGGGTCAAAAAAAGGCCAGTGAAATTCAGCGCCGCATCAAAAATCAGAAATATGTAACAATGTATAATTACTACTGTCTGTCATTTAAATATTTTGTGTTCAACCAGTGACCCCTCGTTTTTGTGTTGTATTGTCTGTTAATAAAACAAATAGAAATAAAGTATATATAAAAAAAGAAAGCATTTTTTCTAAATAATGGAACTCAGGACTTCCCATTGTTGTAATTCTAAACAAATACACAAGTTTTTTTTTTTTTTTTTTTTTTTATTTATTTTTTTTTATGTATTTAGCCAGTGAATACAACATTACACCTTGGGTATTTTACTACTTCTATTTTGGTTTAGTCACATTTTTCAACCTGCAAAATACACAGTCATCAAGAGGGAACATTATAGGTATGACTAATGAGTAAAAAAGGCTGATATTTGTTCTTATGTTGGAATACTGCTCTATTATGAGCATCGATCCAATTGTTAAACATCACATTCAGTGCAGGTTTGTATTTGAACCAAATCAAATAAAAAAACAATCAGTGTAAATAGAACATCAGTGGTTTGTGGCCTTTTGGTCTGTCACAATTCTTACATAATCATTATATCTATGTTACATAATTGTGATTATTATACATCATCATGAGTCATCTCTAGTCACCTGTGTGGAAGCACTGGAGTAAAATTAACAGATCTATTATGATTATTTCCATATTTCCACCATTTGACTGATGCTCTTTTAATGGCTTCATATTATTAGCTTCTGTTATTTTCAGTGGAGCACCAGCATCACTGTGGTTTATATATTATAATTTAGTCTATTTGTCTATGAAATATAATACATTTCATACTCTATACTAATAAATAGCTATTAATTATGTGCAAGGAACTTAAAACAAAAGCCCCAGAATAAAATATATGAGTTTCTAGTGTATTTATTTCATTTTAACTGTATTTTAAATTGTATTTTAACCCTTTCATGCATACTGGTCACTACAGTGGACAGCTATTCTAGAGCTGTTCTCTTGTATATTCATGGGTTTTGTTGTTCTTTTCGTTTTTTATTTATTTGTTTATTTATTTATTTTTTGTTATTTTTTTAATACATATCTTTATTAAAGTTTTAAGACACTACATATCTTTTCTGACATGAATTGGTAACATTATGAAGAGCTCTTCTGAGAATAAACCCCCAGAATCACAAGCCCTCCCCATAGTTTTCACACAGTTTATCAGTAAACACGTTTCTGTGCGTCAAAAATTAAACGTGTGGTGTCCAGCTGAGTGAACATTTTTGCAACTTCATGAAAAATAGATTCATAGGATTTTTTTTTTTCATTATTATTTTTTTAATGTATTTTTAAAATTTTTAAATTTTTTTTTTTATTATTATTATTGTTTTTTTTTTTGTTTTTTTTTCCAGAAGAAAATTTTTAATCACATTGTTTTTTTTTCATGCTTAAAGAGGAATAAAAACACTCAGGAAAGAATTTTGATTGAGGTTCTCATAATTTGTGCATGAAAGGGTTAAAATGTATTTTGATTGTCTTGTACTTTGTGACTCCCTGTCTGTGAAAATTGCTCTATAAATAAAATTTACTTACTTACTAATTAACCTCCTGAGACCCAAGAAAGAACAAGTTTTGTCTTTTTTTTATCTTAACCCATAAAGACCCAAACGTCCACTGTCAACCAAAGGCATCTACTGATCTAAACTGTTGATCCATTAATCCTATCAATACATGTAAATAATTGGTGTAAAATACAGTTTGTCATCTTTCCATGGTCATCAGATACGACCCATTCGGATATTCAGAGGCTCCGTAGTTACCATGGAAACACCATCATCTTCTACAGCATTGACTCATCAGTAAAACCCATGGAGTTGGATCAATGACAGTGGATGGAAATGCTTGTTTTATGTTCAGTTAATGATCGATTTTACTGAAAAGTCACCTTTTATTCAGTTTTTTTCTGTTTTGGTAAAATAATCTTTGAATTTAGTCTGCACTTGTATGAACATCTACATGATCAGTCCATGAAAAATAGGAAAATAAATGGTTTTCAATGGAAAAAAAAAAGCAAAATTCAGAGGATTATATTATAATAAATAGTGATAAATCACTTAGGAAAGGTTAAATAGAGAGAAAAATTCCTCTGAGAACTGCCACAAAAGTCACACTGGGTCCTTAAGGGTTAAATAATCAGCTTTATTGGAAACAACACAATGCAACAGTTTTTTTCATATGCTTTTTTTTTTTTTTTTTTTTTTATTATTGAACGTCCTTTGTGGTGGACAGCCTTTTTTTTTTTTTTTTCTCAATAAAGCTGTGAAACTCTCGTCCCTTACAGAGGACAAAAATGCATGGCTGGGTCTCAGGAGGTTAAATTAAGTAGCATCCTCAGGTCTAATTCATTCATTCATTCATTCATTTATTTGTTTATTTCAAGCATCAGCAAGATCTTCCAGACACTTTCCATAATTTTTTTAGTTTTTCATCCGATTTACATTTATACTCAACTAGACATAGCGACAATCTTCATTTACCCTTCTGTCGAACATCTGGTCATCAATTTAATATTTTATTTAGAGGTCCTAAATTGTGGAACAATCTAGACATGTCTCTAAAGTCTATATTGTCATTTACATCTTTCAAAAACTCACTGACAAAACATCTCCTGTCCTGACTTTTTCAGTGTTTTCTATATTGCGATTTGTTGTTTAATTATTGTTTTCTTATGTTTGTACTTTTTATTTATAGTAGATGATGGAGTGGAACTCTGTACAAGCCCTTTGGGCTTCGTTCCCTCCCTGCACTGTTTTTTTTTGTGCTAAATAAATAAATACAAATACAAATTTACAGAATACATGCAAATTGAAAATTCCAAAAATCATTCATTTACACTTGAAAAGGAGTGGGAAGAAGAAAAACTTATTTTATTCCACCCCCATTCTCATCATCAAATAACTGAACATAATAACATTTTAAATACTCACTTCAAGCCAGAACAATGAACAAAATAGGATCAAATTAGAATCAACTAATTTGACATTTTTTACATTATATACCCAAAATGTGTGTGGGAAAAAATAGAAATAAAGTACATTCCTGGTGGTGTTAGCATGGTTAACAGGTAACTTAGGTTTTAATATTTGCATATCAACAATGGTAAGAATAAAACTACAATACCACAAATACAAAGTACAATAGCAGAAGGTAAAGGACAACACATACCAGCTAGATGAGGACCAACAAACACACTTTAACATTGTAACACTTACCTCCTGTGTGTTTCTGAGGTCCAACTGAAACCTTCAAGTGGACTCTGCACTTTCACTTCATGCCCCTGAGCGATGGAACTCTGCCACAAAAAAAATCAGACGTTCAATCAGTACAGATTTTTAAGACCCACTTTTATACTTTGGCGCTTTTATGATTTTAATTACATTTTAAGTAGGTATTTTATAATGATTTCACTGTGTTTTATGTACTGCCGTTGGGTTTTATAACTGGATTTTATGCTGTATTTATGTATGCTTTGGATTTCACAGTGTCAAATCTCCGCCTTGTTCTTCTAAGGTTGGGAGTATATAAATTGGTCTTCATCCCACTATTTTTTGATTATGTTTTATTTTCTTTTTTATATAGATTTTTCTTGTTTTATTAGTTTTTAACCCTTTTATGCGTGAATTATGAGACCCTAAGTCAATATTTTTTTCTTCAGTGATTTTTTTTTTCTTTGTTTCCTCTTTTAGGCATGAAAAAAACTTTGCAATTGATTTTTTTTCACAAAGTTACAAAAATGTCCACTCAGTTGGACACCATGCATTTAATTTTTGAAGCAAAGAAACATGTATTTAAAACCCATCATCAGAAAGTGATATACTGTGTGAAAACTATGAAAGAAAAACATTTTTAATGCCGCTAATGCCTTTATCTCACATTTTACCATACTCTAATACTAGTTGTTACTCATTTCATGGAGATAATATGCAAAAAAAAAAAAAAAAAACTTTTTGGTCAAGAAAACTGTTAATTACAGTCTAATTACAATTAACAATTGATTTACACACAAACATGTTAGTGCAGATCAGGTTTATCTAGAACAGCAAAATGACAGTAATGGTATGAATTGCAGTGTTTGGGATGATGCTTAAGTGTCCACTGTTTTGGCTGATATGGAACTAAAACAACAAAATTCATGAATATACAAGAGAACAGCTGGAGAATAGCTGTTCACTGTACTGACCACTATGCATGAAAGGGTTAATATTGATATTCGAAGCAAACAATCAAAAAAAGCAATTATCTCAAATTTCATCGTCATCATCGCTTCTTCGTTGCTCTGAAAATATGCCAAATTCAGTTCTGACTGGATGTTTTCCTGGACAGAACAGCTGATAGGACCTGAGTCTATAGTTAGACAACATGACAACATGGAGAACCACCTGGCCTTTAGATTCAGCCCCAAGAGAAGCTCCTCTCTCCCTCACCCTCTCTCTCTCTCTCTCTCTTCAAAGTGCAGTGTGATGCTTCTCCACCGTCACTCGCCTTCCCCCTGATGTCACGTTTGACCTCGTTCTGTTGCTTCTCCTAAAAGGAGGCAAGCACGCGATACTGCGCTGCAGGGAAGATGCAGCCTATTATATCATTTATAATGCATGCATTATTGTCTATGAATGTCACTCCTAATGCAGTCATAACATCTGTTTTACATACTGCTGTCATCCAAATCTTTAATATGCTTTAATATGTTTATTAGGGGTGTAAGAAAATATCACTTCTGCCATATATAAGTGAGGTGGCTTTGAAAATTCATGGGCGGGATTTTTTTTGTGGCAAGAGTGAACCAAAAGCAGCGAAAACCGCTACAAACGACATGAAAAAATATGACTACTCCATATTTGACTCTTTGTAAACAGAATTCCCACTTGTTTGTGGAGTGTTCGAAAATATCGGTCCTGCAATATATCAAGATATTTCATTTCACAATACTGTATCGATATTAAAAAGTACTGTATCGATATTTTTAGGTATTTATTCAAATGGAGATATGGCGGAGGTTCATGTTTTGTTTTGTTTTTTTTGTGTATATTTTTTTGGGGAATCCTGCCAGCTTTTTTATTTTTATATTCACATGGGTATTTTGCTCTGTTGTTTGAGTACTCAAAAAGTAGTCTTGTGATATTGTTCATTAGGAGTGTCAGAAAATGTCATTTATGCAATATGTCGCCATGTTTCATTTCACAATACTGTATCGATGTTAAAAAGTACTATATCGATATTTTTAGGTATTTATTCAAATGCAGATATGGCAGTTTTTTTTTTTTTTTTTTTCTTTATTGTTTATATTTTATTTATTATTATTTAACACTGTTTTGTTAAATAATGGTTATTTCAATCATCCCAAAAACACCTTTTTCTGTCTGAGAGAGGCAGATGTTAGTTCCTTGCATTAAAATAATATTATAATGTTGGATGATTCAGGGACTGCCCACTATGCATTCTTTTCACAACATATATGGACATGGACTATGGACATTTGAGCAGGATCTTAAACTCTAATGTCTGTAAAACATAATTTTATTTATTTATTTGTGTGTGTTTTGTGCTTGAAATTTAATTTTTATTTATCTGTAAAAAATGTTAGTTTTTACAGAGGAAAGTTTTGTGATATAATATTAAATCCTCTTCTCAACAAATTAAAATCTGTTTAGTATTTGTGCATATTTCTGCTATGATTCAATTTTTCCAGGAAATATTCTCTTAGAAGAAGAAACAAAACAAACAAAAAATATTGCCCTGTTAACAGTATCGTGATATATTGCGATATATCGTATCGTGGTCCTAATATTGTGATTTGTATCATATTGCCAAATTCCTGCCAATACACACCCCTAATGTTAATGTTTACCTCCGCCAAGGAGGTTATGTTTTTGCCAGGGTTTGTTTGTCTGTTTGTCTGTCCGTTAGTGTGCAACATAACTCAAAAAGTTATGGACAGATTTTGATGAAATTTTCAGGGTTTGTTGGAAATGGGATAAGGAAGAAATGATAAAATTTTGGTGGTGATCGGGGTGGGGGGGGCCCAAGGGGGGGGAGGGGGGTGCAGACCAGAAAATTTCATCAAAATCTGTCCATAACTTTTTGAGTTATGTTGCACACTAACGGACAGACAAACAAACAAACAGACAGACAAACAAACCCTGGCAAAAACATAACCTCCTTGGCGTGGGGGGGCCCACGGGGGGGGCCACTGATCAGCCTTGGCGGAGGTCTGCGCTCTCCGAGTGCTTCTAGTTTTGTTTTGTTTTTTTTTTGTGTTTTTTTTTCTGTAGGAAATGGCTGCCTCTATGATTCCGATTGAAAACAAAAAACTTCTTGTTCTGCTTCACTTTATCAGAGTCAACCTTTGCAGAGACAGTGTTCACATACTGGGTTATGGTTTGGTAGAGGTTTAGAGCTGCAGCTGGATCATTCCAAAAAGATAATTATCCTGAAATTTTTTTTTTTTTTTAGACAAACTTGAACATTTTTTCATTTGTGCTGTGTGCCATCTTCATTTACTCTTAACCAGTAACATATATACTGATATTTACACATCTGAACAAATATCAGAAGTGTTCCCTTTATTATGACACTAGAATTATTCAAATATACCTTGTGGTTGCAGACATATACTCTTTATTATAGGTATGCAAATGTCGAGCAGAGGCCTTAAAAATAGGCCTGTTTTGTTTTTGGTTTTTTTCTTTTTATTGGGGTTTTTCAAATACAAGTACATTTCAAACAAGGTACAGTAAAATGGATATGTGTATACTATAAGTTCCTGAAAGTGGAAATGGAAGATGAGTGAATAAATAAATGCACACATAACATATGCACCTAACCAAAAAAAACACGACAAAACAAAGTAACAGGAGAGAACACCCCCCACCCACTCACCCACACACACACGCACACAGAGGACATCATATGTTTTTTTGTTTAATTATTTGTTTTTATCTATTTATGATGGCTTATTTTTTATTATAATAGTCAATGAACGGTTGCCATGTCGAATAAAATATGCCTACTTTGTCCCTCAGGGAATATCGTATTTTTCTGGCTGCAAGTGCCCCATAACATCATAAAATAGGTCTGTTTTTAAGAGGTTAAGCGGGGTACACACACAAGGATTTTCCATATCTGAAGTAATTTTTTATCTGTTACAGACCTTACACATGAAGATAAAAAAAAAAAAAAATCAGGCAATGAACAGTTTTGATCGTACTGTCTATGGTGTGTTCCAATAATCTCAACACACACATAACCATTCTGTCCCAGCACCGATCAAAAAATCTAAACTTCTTTCAGTTTTTGATGTAAATGTTTACCACAGGGGTGTCAAACTCATTTCAGTTCAGGGGCCACATTCCGCTAAATTAGATCTGAAGTGGGCCAAACCAGTAAAATATTAACATAATAATATGTAAATAACGTCAACTCCAAAATTTTCTCTATGTTTTAGAGTGAAAAAAGTAAATTTACATGATGAAAAGGTTTCCATGTACAAACTATCTTTTTAAAGGATGTGAATAACATGAACAAACTGAAAAAAATCAGTGTAATTTTAACAAAATTCTGCCTCAGTTTATCATTTCCACATGTACATTACAACTTACAGATCACAGTGGATCTACAAATACACAAAACATTTAGAAACAGGCGGAATTTTGTTAAAATTGTACTTACTTCTCTTGAGACATTTCAGGTTATTCACATTTTTTGCAAAATTATACTTCATTTTAGTGCAAATACATGACATTATTTACATTTACAAAGAGAAACATTTGGAGTTGTCATTATTTCTATGTTATTATGATCGTATTTTACTGAATCCTGCCCACTGGAGATTGAATTGGTCTGAATGTGGAACCTGAACTAAAAGGATTGTTGTTATCTTTGTGTAATTTTTGCATTTCACAAATTCATCCCAAGGACCAGACTGGACCCTTTGGCAGGCCGGATTTGGCCCCCGGGCCACATGTTTGACACCTGTGGTTTACCAGCTCCCACCTCCCTTTACTACACATATAGATTTTTGGGTGTAAATATTGAACAACTTTAATATTTATGATTGTCGGACCCATGTCAGAGCCGATTATCGGGACAAATTTGCTCTTAGCACACCTCAGACCACAGGATAATCTTTTTTTTTTAATTCGTTTTTATTTGGTTTACAATGCAAGATTTACATATTTTATACATTGATAGTTTTGTTTTTTTTATAAAACAAGACAAAAAACAAACAAAGAGAACAATTGAGTAGCAATTGAACAATGGGCGTCAAGTATGTTCTTTGTAAGTATTTATAAAGTCTATCCACGGTCTCCAGCATTCCTTGAATTTGTCATGGTCCAGTCTTAGTGTAAAGGTGAGTTCTTCCACCACAGGATAATCTTAAAGGGAAATCTTAAAAGACAATCTGCCGTTTTTCATCCTTGATCGGGAAGGGGGAAATCGGGACAAAACCAGCCCGATTATCTTTGTGTGTGTACTCCGCTTTAGCGATTAATATGAAGAACACGTCGTTGCAGAACACAGCTGATAATACCAGATTTACCGTACACCTGCCTCTATATCGTTGATTATATTCAGTAAATCTGTAACAGTCAAACATTTTAAAGATTTCCATTATGTTTAAATGGACCTGCATGTCCTGAGCAAGCCGCCAAATTTAGTTTTTATTTACTGGTGTTTACTTTACCTGTTTACCGCCGCACTGTCCTCAGGTGTATATGAAATGAGCTCTGGGAGATATGCTGTTTAGACAACGGAAGCACACAAACAGCTTTGCCGACACCATTCTGTATGTAATTACTTTTAGAGGTTGCACAAATAACAGATGGAAAGGTGACCTTTTCACAATATTTATTTATGCTTGAAATTTAATCTGTCCCTGTCTGGCCTTTGTGGAGCAGAATGAGGGAAAATGCTCAAATATTAAAAGGAGGCGGTATTTGACAAAGCACGAGGGAGAAGCAAAGTGCTTAGATAAAGGATCAGTGTGGTTTTAACACATTCATGAGATTTTCTATTTAATACCTGATTAAGAGGGGGATGCAAATCTAAAAAAACAGTGTTCTGGTTTAATGAAATAAGTTTTCAAAGGTGTGCTTTACTTTTTAGAACACTGAAAGTTTAGCCCTCGTGTTTCCTGGCAGTAATAACTAGGGGTGTTAGAAAATATTGGTTCTGCAATATATCGCGATGTTTCATTTCACAATACTGTATCAATATTAAAAAAATACTGTATCCATATTTTTAGGTATTTATTTAAATGCAGATATGGCAGAGGTTCATTTTTGTTTTCCTTTGTTTATATTTTATTTAGTAATATTTAATACTGTTTTGTTAAATAATGGTTATTTCAATCATCCTCAAAAAAATACCCTTTTCTGTCTGAGAGAGGCAGATGTTAGTTCCTTACGTTAAAATAATGTTCTAATGTTGAATGATTCAGGGACTGTCCACTATGCATTCTTTTCACAACTAATAGAATATGAACATTTGAGCAGGATCTTAACCTCTAAAGTCTGTAAAACATAATTTTATTTATTTATTTGCATATGTTTTGTGCTTATAATTTTCTTTTTATTTATCTGTAAAAAATGTTAGTTTTTACAGTGGAAAGTTTTGTGATATAGTATTAAATCCTGTTCTGAACAAATAAAAATGTGTTTAGTATTTGTGCATATTTCCGGTATGATGCTATGTGGCGGAGGTTCATTTTTACCTCCGCTAAGTTAAACAGCAGAGATTATGTTTTCATCAGGGTTTGTCTGTTTGTTTGTCTGTTTGCAAGATAACTCAAAAAGTTATGGACAGATTTTCAGGAAATTTCCAGGAAATGTTGATACTGGCACAAGTAACAAGTGATTACATTTTGGTGGTGATTCGGGGGGGGCGTTGTTTGTTTGTCTGTTAGCCAGATAACTCAAAAACTTGACAGATTTGGATGAAATTTTCAGGAAACGTTGATACTGGCACAAGGAACAAATGACTACATTTTAGTGGTGATGGGAGGGGCTGATCTGCTTTGGCGGAGGTCTGCGCTTTTCTAGTTGTTTTTTGCTTGTCTTTATTGTTACCTCCACCAAGGAGGTTATGTTTTTGCCAGGGTTTTTTTGTTTGATTGTTTGTTTGTTGGTTAGTTAGCAACATAACTGAAAACATTATGGACAGATTTTGATGAAATTTTCAGGAAATGTCCAAAATGGGACGAGAAATAAATGCTTAGATTTTGGGAGTGATCCGGATCACTGTCTGGATCCAGGAATTTTTAAAAGGATTCTTTATCATTGGAAGACAGGGATATTTTCAACATATGTATGAGTAACTCTACAATGAATGGTCAGAGTGCTTGGTAAAAAAAAAATACAAAATAAGTTCCCAACATGTTCTACAAGATATTGAAGATTGATTCATCATGTGTAGCAAAAGTGATAAAGTTGTTTGTCTGTTAGCAAGATAACTCAAAAAGTTAGGGACAGATTTTCAGGAAATTTCCAGGAAATGTTGATACTGGCACAAGGAACACATGATTACATTTTGGTGGTGATCGGTGGGGGTGGAGTTGTTTGTTTGTTTGTCTGTTAGCAAGATAACTCAAAAACTTATGGACAGATTTGGATGAAATTTTTAGGAAATGTTGATACTGGCACAAGTAACAAATGATTACATTTTGGTGGTGATTCGGGGGGGCGTTGTTTGTTTGTCTGTTAGCCAGATAACTCAAAAACTTGACAGATTTGGATGAAATTTTCAGGAAACGTTGATACTGGCACAAGGAACAAATGACTACATTTTAGTGGTGATGGGAGGGGCTGATCTGCTTTGGCGGAGGTCTGCGCTTTTCTAGTTGTTTTTTGCTTGTCTTTATTGTTACCTCCACCAAGGAGGTTATGTTTTTGCCAGGGTTTTTTTGTTTGATTGTTTGTTTGTTGGTTAGTTAGCAACATAACTGAAAACATTATGGACAGATTTTGATGAAATTTTCAGGAAATGTCCAAAATGGGACGAGAAATAAATGCTTAGATTTTGGGAGTGATCCGGATCACTGTCTGGATCCAGGAATTTTTAAAAGGATTCTTTATCATTGGAAGACAGGGATATTTTCAACATATGTATGAGTAACTCTACAATGAATGGTCAGAGTGCTTGGTAAAAAAAAAATACAAAATAAGTTCCCAACATGTTCTACAAGATATTGAAGATTGATTCATCATGTGTAGCAAAAGTGATAAAGTTGTTTGTCTGTTAGCAAGATAACTCAAAAAGTTAGGGACAGATTTTCAGGAAATTTCCAGGAAATGTTGATACTGGCACAAGGAACACATGATTACATTTTGGTGGTGATCGGTGGGGGTGGAGTTGTTTGTTTGTTTGTCTGTTAGCAAGATAACTCAAAAACTTATGGACAGATTTGGATGAAATTTTTAGGAAATGTTGATACTGGCACAAGTAACAAATGATTACATTTTGGTGGTGATGGGGGGGGGGGGGGACTGATCTGCCTAGGCGGAGGTCTGCGATCTTCGAGTGCTTTTCTAGTTGTTTTTTGTTTGTCTTTATTGTTACCTCCGCCAAGGAAGTTATGTTTTGCCAGGGTTTTTTTGTTTGTTTTTTTTTTTGTTGGTTAGTTAGCAACATAACTGAAAACATTATGGACGGATTTTGATGAAATTTTCAGGAAATGTCCAAAATGGGACGAGAAACAAATGCTTAGATTTTTGGAATGATCCGGATCACTGTCTGGATCCAGCAATTTTTAAAAGGATTCTTTATCATTGGAAGACAGGGATATTTTCAACATATGTATGAGTAACTCTACAATGAATGGTCAGAGCGCTTGGTAAAAAAAAAATAAAATAAAATAAGTTCCCAACATGTTCTACAAGATATTGAAGATTGATTCATCATGTGTGGCAAAAGGGATATAGTTATTTGTCTGTTAGCAAGATAACTCAAAAAGTTATGTACGGATTTGGGTGCAAGTTTGAGGAAATGTTGATACTGGCACAAAGAGCAAATGATTAAATTTTGGTGGTGATTGGGGGTGGGGATTGGGGGGAGGGCTGATCTGCCTTGGCGGAAGTCTGCGCTTTCCGAGTGCTTTTCTACTTTATATTTTACTTATTATTATTATTTAACACTGTTTTATTAAATAATGGTTATTTGAAGCATCCTAAAACCTCTTTTAACTGTCTGAGAGAGGTAGATGTAAGTTCCTTTCCTTTGTTTCTTTGATGGGATTCCACAAAAATAACGTTATGATGTTAGTTGTGAACTAATAGAATATGAACATTTGAGCAGGATCTTAAACTGTAACGCCTGTAAAATATAATTTAAGTTTTAACACAGGAAAATTTTGTGATATAGCATCAGATCCTGTTGTGATCAAATAAAAATGTGTTCAGTATTTGTGCATATTTCTGGTATAATTCCATTCTTCCAGGAAATAATCATTTTAAAAAAACAAACAAACAAAAAATTTCCTTTTTTAACTGTATCGTGATATATCGTATCGTGATCCTAATATTGTGATTTGTATCAGATTCGTGCTGATGCGCACCCCTAGTAATAACGCTCTCTAAAAAGGATATAATTCCTGTTTTCTTTAGTTCGTTGCTCATTATTTGCCAGTCAGCTGGTCTTCCAAAGCCGGTGTGCATCTCAGCATCATGTCCGTTTGTGGATTGAATCTACTCTGCAAGATGCCGGCCAATAGCTGCTTTCTACTGCGGTACAGATTGTCACTCAGGACATGAAAACAGGCCGATTTGTCACTGAAGTTTCTCAAATTTCAGAGCGTTGTTTCTCTCCCACTGCAAGTACGTGCTAATTCAAACATCCTCATCAGCTTATCTCTTCTCCGCCTCCTACTTCTGTCTCCTCCCATCTCCTCAAGTGCTAACTCGAAGCTAATTTGCAATTCTCAGTGGCAGAGAAATTGATGTCTCCTCTCGGCACAAGGTAACAGAATTATGTGAGAAATGAGTGAGAGAGAGAGAGAGCGAGAGTGAGAAGGAAGGAAGGAAAAGAGTGAAACATAGTTATCTTGGTTATATTTTTATGTGTGATGCTGTCACACTTTGTAAAATGTTAACTTGGGACATTGACTCTTACCATAGAATTCCCTCATTACCTGCATGTTTTTACTGTTTACAACACATCATTGCTCAGAGGCAGTTTTTAGTTTTAACCCGTAATGTTTTGATTTGGATGCAAAAGCTTTCATATGCCTAGATTTAATATTCGGATAATATTTAAAAGTTATATAAGCAATATTTTAATGCAGTGCTACCTGAAAGTCTTTGCAAAATATTGGCATATAATAATAATAATAATAATAATAATAATAATAATAATAATAACGATGGTAATGTAATGTAATGGTAATAGTAGTAATAAGAATGATAATAATGATGATGATGGTAATGGCAATAATAACAATGAGAATGGTGGTAATAATAATAATAATAATAATAATAATAATAATAATAATGGTAATGTAATGTAATGGTAATAGTAGTAATAAGAATGATAATAATGAAGATGATGGCAATGGCAATAATAATAATGAAAATGGTAATAATAATAATAATAATAACAATAATAATAATAATAATAATAATAATAATAATAATAATAATGGTTATGTAATGGTAATAGTAGTAATAAGAATGATAATAATGATGATGATGGTAATGGCAATAATAATAATGAAAATGGTGGTAATAATAATAATAATAATAATAATAATAATAATAATAATAATAATAATAATAATAATAATGTAATGGTAATAGTGATAATGATAATAATGATAATAATGATAATTACAATAATAATAATAATAATAATAATAATAATTAAAGCTGCAAGCAGCATTGGGCGGGACCTCGCACCGGGCGTTCCGCCTCCCCCGCGATCCGCCTCCCGTGACCTTCGAAACCTCAGCTCCACTCACACCTGTCCGTCCCCATACCAGTTCCCACCCTTTAGTGTATGTCCTCCTTACATCTGTACAGAACACCAGTGACCCTCTGCTGAAACCACCATCACCTTTAAATGAGACTTTTATTTTGGAAACCCTACTGTGTGTTGTGCATTTGTTTTGTATGTGAGAGAAAGAATCAGTTTGAAGAATGAATTGAAATTGTATCAATAATTGAGCATTAAAGTGATGATTTACCACATTTAAGGCTGTTATTTTGGAAAAACCCTATTGTGTGAGCGTGTGTGTCTGTGAGAAAGAGTACTTTTGAATGAAGAAACATTGTACAAACAGTTGAGTGTTTGGTCATAAAAATGAAAAGAAGTTATGTAATAGACATTTTGTATTATTGGTAATTGGGGTTTTATTTTGAAAAAATGTACTCCGTGTACTTTTGAATGTGTGCAAAATTTCCAATATCCACAATACAATGCAGTAAAACCTGTTTTAAAATGGAGAAAGAAAAAAAAAAAAAAAAAAAAAAATTTGGATTGTCTGGGACTTGAACCCAGGTCCTTTTGTTCCATAGGCAGCTACATGAACCACTACACTAAGGACAGACACATACATCTGTGCACCAGGAACAGTTTTATAGGGACTTTATCATTGTTAAAAGTGAAAGTAAACATAGTCTTCAAAAAATCGCCATAATTCCATAACTGTAGGTCGTATCTGAAAAATTCTTTCACTTTTGGATTCTGCAGACTTGTGGGAATTTGATGAGGACTTTTTATTCAAAAGTCTGAAATGACTAAGCAGTAATTGCAGAAACGTAGAGTAACTTTCAAAGGCAGATTCCCAACTTCCTGTTGGAGTTAGCTCATAAATGTCAGTGTATGATTTTTCGGGCTCAATCAGACCAACATTTTGGAATTTGTTTCATGTTTCTGTGACATTCCTACTGGCCGCTAGGGCAGATTTTGTGTGTTTTTTAGTACACAGGTGGCGCTAGAGAGTACATTTTGGCACCCAAGGGGTTAAATTTGATATTGAATCAAAGTGTTTAATTTGGTGAGTTTTGGAGCATGTTAAGGGGGTCAAATGGCAGTCAAAAATGGAAAAAGTATGAAAATAAACAAATTGTTATAAATCAATAACTGTACATCATATCGCAAAATTTTTTGCATGTAAGTGTTGTGCTGAGTCCCGTGAACACGTAGATATGTCACATGTGGGGAAAAACTCCAAAGTGAAAAATGAGTTCCAAACATAGCAATTTTGCGGGCTTGTAAAAAAAAAAACTAAGACAGTTCCGGAAAAAGTGAGAGATCAGTTTTTTGAGGAGGTTTCACTCTATCTTTTGGCGCTATTTAGAAGTCAATACGACAAACGGTATCATTGGAGTTAGTTTTCAACATTTTATTTTGAAAGGCATATTGCGAACTTCCTGTTGGAGTTAGGTCATAAGTGTCAGTGCATGACTTGTAGCGCTTTATCCAACAAGAATTTTGGCACTAGTTTCATGTCTGTATGACATTCCTACTGGCCACTAGGGCTGTTTCCGTTTTTTTCACATAGGTGGCGCTAGAGAGGCCATTTT
This sequence comes from Sphaeramia orbicularis, assembly GCF_902148855.1. Classification (NCBI taxonomy): domain Eukaryota; kingdom Metazoa; phylum Chordata; class Actinopteri; order Kurtiformes; family Apogonidae; genus Sphaeramia; species Sphaeramia orbicularis. The sequence continues at coordinate 13,100,037 of NC_043977.1, forward strand.
GGCACCTATGGGGTTATTTTTTTCATTTTATCAAATTTTTCGCCAGGCCTGACATGTGTGCCAAATTTGGTGAGTTTTCGTGCATGTTCAGGGGGTCAAAATCCAGGTCAAAGTGGTGTGTGAATAATAATAATATAAAAACGAACGAATAACAATAGGGCCTTGCTTGCAGGCAAGGCCTCTCACTGCGTGAGAGGGCCTTACCTTTCGGCTCGGTCCCTAATAATAAGAGGAAGAAGAAGAAGGATACTTTTTTTTTTTTTATAACACACTTCATTCAGTGAATCTCAGAGTGCTACAGTAGAAAAGGACAGACACCCCCCCCCCCCCCCCCCCTAAAAAAAACAACAACAAACAAACAAACAAACAAACAAAACATAAACATCAACAATTTTAAGCCTTTTTAATGGTGTTCTATGAAGTGTTTATGGAGGACTGGGGGAAGTCTCATACCAGTACGCACTTAAGACTACGAAAACCACCAACAAATCAACGCTATATATTCACAGAATAGCTGAATAATATGACATATTCAACACACTGTAGCATCAGAATAATGGGAAAATTACATTAGAAAGTGCAGACTTGAAACACTCTCCCACTTTTTATTTTATGGTGATAGAGCAAATACAACCAGAGATTTGAGGGTTTGAAACCGGCGCAAACAAACAACATAGTGTTATTAGAGCGATATAAAGCAAGCGTTAGATTTCTGACTATATCTTCGTCATTATTTGTCCTTTTTCAAAGCAGAATCAGATGATTCTAATCCACAGACTGGGTGAGGGGCTTTTATGTCAAATATTTGAGTATACTTTTAATTTATTACAATTTTAATTTTATATACCTAATATTTGGAAACAATATTCACTTTTAAAGTCTTTGAAAAGGTTTGTTAAGCATCTTTGTGTTATTTATGTAATAAATTATATACATTTTTCAAATTGGATGATATATATTTTGTGTGTTTTTTTGCCTTTTGTGTTGATATAGTAGGTTAAAGCAGTGTTTTTCAAACTTGGGGTCGCCTGGAATTCAAATGGAGTCGCCTGAATTTTCTCATAATTGATAAAAATTATTTAAAAAAAAACTTACTTATAAAAATATGGTGAATTGAGAGAGACAATCACAATCCATAAAAGACATGACAAACTGTGAAGCTGAAACTGAAGCACTGTGGTTCTGTTTATCTGTCAAATGTTCATTGTGGTCGGTTTCAGATGCTGCAGCTCTTTCATAATTCATAGTTTGAGTTCTTGTTTGTTCAGTATTAATTGTCAGCCTTGTAAATCCAAGCTGGACTGACTGTACATATCCTGACCAAGGAAAATCAAATTCTCACTTTGTGCAGTAATCTACACCTGGCTTTTCTACCTCTGTCCATAATAATATACATTATATAGACTAAATGTCATCTAAAATTAATGTTTATTTGCAAAATCGTATAGCAAACTATTATATGATCAAAAAGAAATTAATTTTAGCAAAAAAAAAAAGTAAAAATGTATGGGGTTGCCAGAAATTTGTGAGGTTAAAATGGGGTCACGAGCCAAAAAAGGTTGGAAAGCACTGGGTTAATGTGAAAAAATAAAAGACAGATGAGATAGATGAAGTTGTGCTGGAAAAAAAAAGATACCAAACATGGGTATAGTAAACATTTCTTTATATAGTATATAAAGGCAAAATCAAAAGTACTCAAAAACAGCCAAAATAGGGTCAGACCCCAAACACTTAAAGTCACTTTTTTAATGTTTGAAATCAGAAAAATTCCATGTAAGCCCTTTAACTGAAGATGCAATAAACCTTAGTGGACTCTCAAGTGTCAAGTCCTCTTCTAAATCATTTATTCATAACACCTCTCTCTACAAATGCAGTGCAAAAATGTTGCTCTCCAAAACAATCTGCCTGTGCACATGATTCGAGCAGCGCTTACATCACCAAGGTAACGGACAGAACGTTCACTGACATGATAATCTGGTGGATTTAATCTGGCAGCTGTTCAGAACACAGATGATAAAAACAAAACAAAAAAAATAAAGATATTGAATTTGCTAGCTGTGTGGCCTTGGCTGTAAATGTCTTAGATAAAGAGTTGCAGTTGCAGCACTTTAGCAGTTTATTAAATGTCAAGTTCAAGTTTAAAGAGTAACTTAACATCTCCTCCAGCATTTTAACATCTTCCTGGCTGAATTTATGTCCAAGTGGATTCTAGGACACTGTGGCAGCTGGTACCAGGAGCAGGAGAGCACACATCCATTAGAGGTGAAACGGACTTAAAACTTTGAAGTAGAGGAAGTAATCTAGTTATGAAGAACACCCCACCCCCACCTCCCACCCCAAGTCCTATTTATTCACTGGTACTGATTAAACATTTAATTTATACATCATCTCTTTTTCTTTCAATGAATTACGTTCAGTTGTTACCACTTCAAAACTGTTTCGATCTAAAATATAGCATTTGGAGTTGAATTTACTAGGGATGGGAATTGATAAGAATTTAAAGATTCCAATTCCATTCTCGATTTTGCTTATTGATCCGATTCTTATCAATTCTTATTGGGTGAGGGAATAAAAGAGTACAATTGGGTTTGTTTGCATTAACTGTCTTTTATGTTTCCATTTCTGGACAGAAAATGTAACATATACAGAATGCATGAATAATAACACTGGGTTACAAAAAAATGTTTTTTGCAAGTTGTCTAGGTTTTTTCAACTGAATTAGGACCATTTTGCACCGCTAAATCCAAAAATGACATCTGTTTTTCTCAATCAGGTCAGGTTTTTTTGCTAATTTGATTTTGAAAAATTTTGATCTTCTCACAAAATTGATTACATTTTTATGACTTTATCAGTTGATTTTTTATGTAGTTCTCACCCAAAATAGGTTTTAAGAGAAAAAAAATCATTTTCTTACAGGATTCCTGTTAGGTACAATGGTGTATTCACCGCAGATGTAGCAGAATACATCAGGCTTATTTTTGCAAGATCTTCTAGTCAAAGCCATTTCATTCACCTGAAATATTAAAAAAAACATTAATCATAAATTGGCAAAAGTAAAATCTTCAGAACTCGTTTATTGCAAGAAATATGAAAGAATTTTGTATCATATGATGTGAAAATGCCCATAAATGTAAGCAAAAATGTTAAAAAGCCAATATGTAGCATAGTTCAGAAAGCTGACCTGATTGAGCAAAATGAATGTGATTTTTGGATTCAGCACACCAAAATTATCCTAAATCAGCTCAAAAAACTTAAACAATACATTTGTTGTTGACCAGTGTAATAATAACAAATGATGCTGGGTCCAGTTCAGGGGAGGGGGGGGTATATCATCAATTATAACTAGGGTGCGCTTTGTTGGGGGGGATGAGGGGATCAACCCCCCCTCTGGTTTTTACATCCCTGCTTCTGCTCAATGAATTTCATCCTTTTCTTACACCTTTGTCCTACATTACTGGCACTAACGTTCACCTGAACCGAACTGTTGGCAGTCTCAGAATTCGCCAACGCCCTCATGCACTGGGGCACTGTATAAAAGGGGGGTAAACATGACAAATTCATGGGGCCCAGCATTTGTGGGGAATTGCTTTAGAGCAGTGGAGGGGGTCCAGCGGATACCGGTTAGAATTTGTGAAATTTTCGTGTAAGATCTGCTGTATAAGAGAGGAATAGAACCCAGGAGTTGGATTAGAAGTATGTTAAGTTTCACTCTCATTTCACGCCAGCATTAGATACGTTAGTTATGGACTGCACCCCCATATATATATATATATATACACACACACACCCCTCCCTGACAAGAATAATAACAAATAAAACATCTCCCCCTCTGTTTTTTTTGATAAATCGCAGCCTGATTATAACATCATACGACTGTACAAAGTGAAAGTGAATCTTAAGACGCTTCACTAATTCCTCTGTTTCCCGCTGTTGTGCACCTCATTTCAATTTTCCCTACCTTTGGAAACTTTTATATGAGGGGGCAGGACGTTTGTTTACCCCCTAGAACCGGGCCTGGATGACACCCTGGTGTTTGGTCTGTTGCTAGATTCTGTAAGTAGCTAGGTTCGCTAAGTAGCTTATCAAACATGTGACATTCCTGTAAATGAATTTCATGCTGTGAGAACAAATGGTTTATCATATTGGAGGTGCCCCCCCTCCTTTGAAGCTTTGCAAGTGTTATAAATGGCCCTGGTGTCATCTTTAGACCTGAAATATAGCCGTACTTTGGAGTGTTTCTGCCTCGACGCCATGTGGGCTACGTTCTAAACCAAAACAATGCAGCAAATGTGTGACGTCACCATGCACGCACAACGAAGGCGGTATCGTTAAGAATCATTAAGCAGGCAGGCAAACGATTCCAAGTAATTGAGCTACTGGGAATGTTCTCGATCCCCATCCCTAGAATTAACCCATAAAGACCCAAACATCCATCACAGACCAAAAGCATCTACTGAACTAAACTGTTTAATACCTGTTGATCCACTGATCCTACTAATCCATGTAAATAATTGGTGTAAAATACAATTATTCATGTTCTCAGTGTCATCAGATGTGACCCATTTGGACGTTCAGAGGCTCCATAGTTACCATGGAAACATCGTCATCGTCTACAACACTGATTCACCAGTAAAATCTATAGAGTTTGATAAACAAAAATGGATGGAAATGCTTGGTTTATGTTCAATTAATGATAGATTTTACTGAAAAAGTCACTTTTTTTTGCAGTTTTCTCTGTTTTTGATATAATAACCCTCAACTTTAATCTGAGTTTTTATGAACATCTACATGATCAGTGAATTAAATATAGGAAAACACCTGATTCCTACTGATAAAATGCTAAATACAGAAGATAATATTATAATAAATGGTGATAAATCACTTAAAAAAGGTTCGATATAGAGAACATTTCATTTGGGAACTGACATAGAAGTAGCGCTGGGCCTTTATGGGTTAATATCCTTTTACTGCAGGTGACATTGCAGTGGAAAACCAGACCCCTCCAGCTGAGAACCTTCACATCTAAAGGCACAAAGATATGACAGAAAACCAACAGTACACACTTAATACACACACAGATTTATGATAATAATAACAACAACCATATTGCCAGCCCATGAGCTATTTCACGGCTCAACAAACAGTCAATTAAAAGTTGTCAAAGAACCATATGTTGGCATTAACACAGTATTTTTTATTAATGTGTTTTAATTCAAAGCCAACAACAATGGAAGGTAATAATGGAAACTTATCACAATAAATTGACAGTTGTACATAAAATAGCAAGCTTTAGCAGTGTAAGTTGACCTTCTAGAGATAAAAAGTAACAGGATACAAATAGCTTGTTACTGTATTTAAGTAGATTTTTGTGCATCTTTATTTAACCTGGGTATTTATTTACATTTACTCCCTTTATTCTAAAACCAGTGTCTACTTTCCAGTCCTTACAGCATTTTAGTTCAGGAGTCACATACAGGCTAACTCTTTAAAGCCTGACGTGTTGCTGCTGACACGCCCTGTATATGCAGTTTGGATGGCTGTAACTCTTTCACTATTTGTGAAATTGGAAAAATTCTAACAGTTTCTGAAACCTGAGACATTGTGCTTTATAGGTTTTATTGAGTCATTACAGTAATTTCACTCACGCATGTACTAGAAGCTGGAGAATAAGCTATTTTAGCAGAATTATAACATGCAGTAAATTGTAAATGACTTCTACACTGCAAATTATTTGGTTCTTACCAAGATAAAAAAAAAAAAAAATAGATTTAGAAGTGTTAGATAATTTATCTTGTTTTAAGAGTCTCATTTTGATCCTGTAAAGCCTGACCCATTAAATCATTGACAGAAAATTCCAGTTCTTTAAAACTGGAGCCTTTATTGGTCCTTCTGAACAACCCAAACATTTTTTTTCAAATATCAATTTCCATGTATGAGTTTCAATTTTGTATCATATTTGATACATCAGGTCTCAATGCTCAAATATTATTATTTTGGAACAAACATAATAATAATAATAATAATAATAATAATAATAATAATAATAATAATATAACACAAACATGTCTAACAAATTGGTAATTCCTTTTCAAAATTGTCAAAGTTCTTCTTCCTTCCTCATTAATGACAGTCTTGTAGTGTCACTGGAAAGGCCTCTGGTGAATTAATTCCTCCCCCCTGGTGGATTATCTGTGTATTGCATGCATCTAATTGTGTACATCAGGATGGACAAGAAACAAAATATCACAGTGATCATGTAGAGGGCTTCCAAACTCATGTATCAAATATGATACGTTTGGCATTATTGGGTTAAGTGTTCAGCTTTACACTATAATCTCATTTCTAGATTTAACAATCTTGTCAAGTTAAATTATCTTGCTGCATGGACAGATAATTTCACTTGTTTTGAGTACCTTTTTCCTCAGATTTAGTGTTTTTTATCTTGTTTTTCGACACCCCTTTTTTACAGTGGACTCCCTTACAACATATTTTCTAACCTTTTCATAGTCAAATCAAAATAACAAAAAAAATTGCCCAGATGAACCGTTTTAGGTGTATTAAGGTTTAAAGAGCTAATAAGGGCAGTAACATAATAACTTAAAAACCTATAAATTCAGATTCAGATTCAAATTTATTTGTCATTTCAGCATATAGAATACACAGAAACGAAACATTGTACTCAGGGCCCCGACTGCTGGCAGCATTTAGTAAATAGTATAAATTACTGATAAAAATAATTCAAAAATAAAATACTGATATAAAAAACAATAACAATACCCCCCCCCAAAAAAAAAAAATAAATAAATAAATAAATAAAAATTACCAATAAATAACTACAAAGTTTTATTTCTAAAGTGCACAGCAGTAAAGTTAAGTAAAATTACATGATGAAAATGTTTACATCTAGAAACTATCCTTTAAAAAATGTGAATACCATAAACAACCTCTAATTTCTTAAGAAAAAATAATTAGAATGTTAACATTTTAAGTGTAATTTTTGCATTTCACAAATTCATCCCATGGACCAGATTGGACCCTTTGATGGTCCGGTTTTGGTCCGCGGGCCATATGTTTGACACCCCTACCTTAGAATATGAAAACAGGCTCATTACTTTGCTTTTTAATGCATTTGATGGATTTTTGGATTTCGTTTTATTTTGCATCCTAACATCATCATCGATCTCTGCCAACATGGATGAAACATGTACAAAAAGACGATCCCTTAATAAATATCCTGCAGGACGGATGTAAAACAACGGAAGAAAAGATCCAAAGAGACAAAAGGTGTCATCTGTACATTTACTGACATGTCTGAGGTCAGGAGAACTAATACTAACATGAAAGATATCTATATTTAAGTGAAATTTTATCAATTTTTACCCAAGAACCTGTGCTTCTACATGAATAAACTGATCTTACCCCCTCTGCTCATTTCTCGTATTGACACATTTAGCGATCGCTATTTTACCCACCTGTTATCCCCCAACATGCTGTGAAAACCATCCTTAGGCCATTCTGCTATAAGGTGCATATAAATTGTAAAATATTGACAAGGTCAGTGCCACTGCAGAGCAGGTTGACAGGCCTACCAATTAGTAAAGCGGTAAGCCTCCGGATCCCTTTATTTTTTCCCTTCAAAACACATGGAACCACAGAGAGACGGCAACGACTAACTGTGACAGCTACATTATGTCAACAAAGAATCTGTGTAACAAGGAGTATGTGTTCCTAGAACTGTCCTTACCTTTGAATAAATGCAGAATAGATACAGAGGCAGAGATATGCTTTTATGAAAGTGACACCTACATTTAGCAGCAAGTCCTGTATTTTTCCAAACAAGGGGACGATTTTGCCAGTACTTCCATTAACCCTGTCATGGATGAATTATAAGAAATTTAGCCAACATATTTTTCCTGAGTGTTTTTAATCTTCTATAGGCAAGAAAAAACAATGCAATTGAGGTTTTTTGTTTTTTTGTTTTTACCTCCTGAGACCCAGGAAATCAGCAAAGTACAAGCCTTTTTTTGTTTTTTATTAAATAAGTGTCTATAATGGAAACATCATGATGCAACAGTTTTTTCAGATGCAGTTTTTAAAATTTTTTAGGGACTGTTCTTTGTGGTGGACAGTTTTCTCTTCTTTTTTTTTGTATAAAGTTTGAAACTCTTGTTCACAAATGTGGACAGAAAACCCATAGCTGGGTCTGAGGAGGTTAAAGGAGTTACAAAAATGTCCACTCAGCTGGACACAATGCATTTAAATTTTGAAGCAAAGAAACATGTATTTAAAAACTAATATCAGAAAGTGATATGAAAAACGATGCAATACAAACATTTTTATTTATTTATTTTGCTCAGTCTTTTTTTTTTTTTTTTGTATTTATGCAGAAACTGTACAAGCCGAATATGTTACAGACATGAGTCAATACAAACAAGAAATAAATTAAGTAAGTAAGTAAGTAAGTCAATTTTATTTATAGAGCACTTTTCACAGACAGGGTCACAAAGTGCTTTATCAAATCAAATCAAGTTTACAGAAAACCCAACAGAATCCTCCAGGAGCAAACACTTGTGATTGGTGACAGTGGCGAGGAAAAACTTCCCTTTAAATTAATTAAACAAATAAATAAATGATCACTGTACCATTTAGTAGATTGGCTTTGATTCTGCATACAACCACATGAATGGTTGGGGAGATGAGAAAACTGGAGAAAATGTAAAGATATATTTTTATGTCAAATATATGAGTATAGTTTAAATTTATTACAATTTTGATTTTATATACCTAATATTTGGAACCAATATGTACTTTTAAAGTCTTTGAAAAGGTTTGTTAAACATCTTTGTGTTATTTATGCAATCAATTATATACATTTTCAAATCGTATTTTATATTTTTTGTGTATTTTTTGGCCTTTTGTGTTGATTAAAGTTAAAAAAATAATCAGCAGAAAAGATAGATGAAGTTGTGCTGGAAAAAAAAAAAGATACCAAACATGGATATAGTAAACATTTCTTTATATAGTATATAAAAGCAAAATCAAAAGTACTCAAAAACAGCCAAAATAGGCTCAGACCCCTAAGGGTTAAAAACAAAGCAGATAAATAAAAGTAGTGGTGTGTAGTGGGTTTGGGGGGAAAAAAAGGGGAAGACATTTTTTAATTATAAATAATGCAAACATTTTTAATGCTGCTAATCAGATGTTTTCTCACATTTTATCATACTCCAATACTAGTTATTATTCATTTCATGGAGATAATATGTTAAAAAAAAAAAAAACAACAACACCTTTTTGTTTAAAAAAAAAAATTACAGCCTTATTAACAATTAGGAACTGATTTACAGTAAAACATGTCACTGCAGATCAGGTTTAAGAACACCAAAGCTACAGTAACGGTAAAAATTTCACTTTATGGGATGATGCATATGTCCACTGTTTTGGCTGATACACAACTAAAAAAACAAAACCCATGAATATAAAAGAGAACAACTTTGAATAACTGTCCACTGCAGTGACCACTATGCATGAAAGGGTTAAGAAGAACCAAACACCTTCGTTATTATTCATTAAGTAACTCCTTGTGTCTTATTACATCAGCAGTATCACTAAACCAATACGGGTCTGACTGTGTGTGTTTGTAAGCAGATACAAATGAAGATAGGTGTGAGGCATGCATAAGTGTGTACTGCACTTGAACGCCTCCTGCTGAGGAGGCATCTGTCTGCATAACAGCCCTCAGGTAATAACAGTAAAAGTTCCCACCTGCTGTGTGAAATGAACTTGGTGCCACTCACACACTGCTCACACGGACAGGTTGTGTTTATATTGCACAGTACCACCAGCATCTACCCGGGGGGTCTCGCAAGGCTCTAATTAGGTGAAGGGTGTGCTATCCAGACTCAAATCAACACTCGCAATGACTTGACTGAATTTGTCTTGACCCATCATTGAACTAGTTCACCTGCAGGCTAAAGGGCTTTATTACACTAATGCAGATCAGTACTGGAGCGGAATCAACTTTTAATGACATCAGAGTTCCTGGAAAAGTTAATAAGTATAGACCAGGGGTGTCAAACATGTGGTCCGGGGGCCAAATGCGGCCCTCAGGATGAATCAGCAAAAATTACACTTAAGATATTAACAATCAAGGATGTCGAAGTTGTTTTTGTCCAGGTTCCACATACAGACCGATGTGATCTCAACTAAAATAATACCCTAATAACCTATAAGTAATGACTCCAGATTTTCTTAGTTTAATGTGAAAAACATAATATTACATTACATCTATAAATAAGTAAGGACAACTCCAAATTTTTCTCTATGTTTTAGTGTAAAAACTTACATTAAATGATAAAAATATTAACATTTACAAACTATCCTTTAACAATAAAATGTGAAAAACCTGAAATTTTGAAAGTGAAATTTTAATTATTAATTACACTGGTCAACAACAAATTTATAGTTTAAGTTTTTTGAGCTGATTTAGGATCATTTTGGTGTGCTGAATCCAAAAATCACATCAATTTTGTTCAATCAGGTCAATTTTCTGAACTATGCTACATTTTGGCTTTTTAACATTTTTGCTTACATTTATGGACATTTTCACATCATATGATACAAAATTCTTTCATATTTCTTGCAATAAACGAGTTCTGAAGATTTTACTTTTGCCAATTTATGATTGTTTTTTTTTTTTAATATTTCAGGTGAATGAAATGGCTTCGACTAGAAGATCTTGCAAAAATAAGTCTGACGTATTCTGCTACATCTGCGGTGAATACACCATTGTACCTAACACGAATCAAGTGATCAAATGATTTTTTTTTTCTCTTAAAACCTATTTTGGGTGAGAACTATATAAAAAATCAACTGATAAAGTCACAAAAATGTAATCAATTTTGTGAGAAGATCAAATTTTTCAAAATCAAATTAGCAAAAAAACCTGACCTGATTGAGAAAAACAGATGTCAATTTTGGATTTAGCGGTGCAAAATGGTCCTAATTCAGTTGAAAAAACGTAGACAACTTGCAAAAAACATTTTTTTGTAACCCAGTGTAATATGTGAAAGGATGAAAATGTGTAATTATAGCATGGCAAATGCAATAAACTGCAGTAAACTTCAGTAAACTACAATAAACTCAATACAATGCTATTTCATGGGATCAGTCTCTACATGATCAAAACAAATAAATTTTAGCAAAAAAAAAAAAAAAAAGGCTCCATTTTGAATGTCTGGGGTCAGAAGAAATTTGTGATGTTAAAATGGGGTCATGCGCCAAAAAAGCTTGGGAACCACTGGTGTAACCCAACAGCATACAGGGGTTGGACAAAATAATGGAAACACCTTAAAAAATCAACAAAATATAATTTGATATGGTATAGGTCCGCCTTTTGCGGCAATTACAGCCTCAATTCTCCGAGGTATTGATTCATACAACTTGTGAATTGTTTCCAAAGGAATTTTAAGCCATTCTTCAGTTAGAATACCCTCCAACTCTTTTAGAGACGATGGCGGTGGAAATCAACGTCTTACTTGAATCTCTAAAACTGACCATAAATGCTCAATAATGTTGAGGTCTGGGGACTGTGCCGGCCATACGAGATGCTCAACTTCATTAGAATGTTCCTCATGCCATTCTTTAACAATTCTAGCTGTATGGATTGGGGCATTATCATCTTGAGGTGAAGGTGTTTCCATTATTTTGTCCAACCCCGGTAGATGTAATCAAAATCAAATAAAGGTGCATACATTATAACAGGGGTGCCCGATCCTGGTCCTCGAGGGCCAGTATCCTGCATGTTTTAGATGTATCCCTTTTCCAACATTACCTGATTGAAATGATAATCCTATCATCAAGCTCTGCAGAAGTCTGAAAATGACCGTCAGGTGCACTGGAAGAGGGATACATTTAAAACAGGGGTGTCAAACTCATTTGAGTTCAGGGGCCACATACAGACTAATATGTTATAAAGTGGGCCAGACCACTAAAATAATAAACATAATAGGATAAGAGCTGATAAATAATGTCGACACCAAAGTTTTCTCTGTTTTTGAGTGAAAAAAGTCAAATTCCGTAATGAAAATGTTTACATCTACAAACTGTACTTGAACATAACATGAAGAAATATGAACAACCTGAAAATTCTCCAGAAAAATAAGTGCAATTTTAGCAATATTACACTTTAGTTTATCATTTATACATGTGCGTCACAACTTACAGATCACAGTGGATCTACAAATACACAAAACATGTAGTAACAGGCAGAAAACTGGAAAAATTCTACATCTCTTAAGATACTTCAGGTTATTGAAATTTTTTGTAAAGGGCCAGTCTGTAAATGTAAATATTTCTGTGTAATTTTACCTTTTTTACCTTAAAACAAAGACAGAAATTTGTGGTTTTCTTTATTTATGGGTTATTATGGTAGTGCTTTACTGGTCTGACCCATTTTAGATTGAATTGACCAAAAATGATTTTAACACCATTGATTGTTGATATCTTCAGTGTACTTTTTGCATTTCATAAATTCATCCCATGGGCCAGATTGGACCCTTTGGCGGGCCAGATTTGGCCCCCAGGCCACATGTTTGACACCTGTGGTTTAGCAGCTGCTTTATCCGTGGGACCACTAAAATAATAAACATAATAGGATAAGAACTGATAAATAATGTCGACACCAAAGTTTTCTCTGTTTTTGAGTGAAAAAAGTCAAATTCCGTAATGAAAATGTTTACATCTACAAACTGTACTTGAACATAACATGAAGAAATATGAACAACCTGAAAATTCTCCAGAAAAATAAGTGCAATTTTAGCAATATTACACTTTAGTTTATCATTTATACATGTGCGTCACAACTTACAGATCACAGTGGATCTACAAATACACAAAACATGTAGTAACAGGCAGAAAACTGGAAAAATTCTACATCTCAAGATACTTCAGGTTATTGAAATTTTTTGTAAAGGGCCAGTCTGTAAATGTGAATATTTTTGTGTAATTTTACCTTTTTTACCCTAAAACAAAGACAGAAATTTGTGGTTTTCTTTATTTATGGGTTATTATGGTAGTGCTTTACTGGTCTGACCCATTTTAGATTGAATTGACCAAAAATGATTTTAACACCATTGATTGTTGATATCTTCAGTGTACTTTTTGCATTTCATAAATTCATCCCATGGGCCAGATTGGACCCTTTGGCGGGCCAGATTTGGCCCCCGGGCCACATGTTTGACACCTGTGGTTTAGCAGCTGCTTTATCCGTGGGACCACTAAAATAATAAACATAATAGGATAAGAACTGATAAATAATGTCGACACCAAAGTTTTCTCTGTTTTTGAGTGAAAAAAGTCAAATTCCATAATGAAAATGTTTACATCTACAAACTGTACTTGAACGTAACATGAACAAATATGAACAACCTGAAAATTCTCCAGAAAAATAAGTGCAATTTTAGCAATATTACACTTTAGTTTATCATTTATACATGTGCGTCACAACTTACAGATCACAGTGGATCTACAAATACACAAAACATGTAGTAACAGGCAGAAAATTGGAAAAATTCTACATCTCTTAAGATACTTCAGGTTATTGAATTTTTTTGTAAAGGGCCAGTCTGTAAATGTAAATATTTCTGTGTAATTTTACCTTTTTTACCTTAAAACAAAGACAGAAATTTGTGGTTTTCTTTATTTATGGGTTATTATGGTAGTGCTTTACTGGTCTGACCCATTTTAGATTGAATTGACCAAAAATGATTTTAACACCATTGATTGTTGATATCTTCAGTGTACTTTTTGCATTTCATAAATTCATCCCATGGGCCAGATTGGACCCTTTGGCGGGCCAGATTTGGCCCCCGGGCCACATGTTTGACACCTGTGGTTTAGCAGCTGCTTTATCCGTGGGACCACTAAAATAATAAACATAATAGGATAAGAACTGATAAATAATGTCGACACCAAAGTTTTCTCTGTTTTTGAGTGAAAAAAGTCAAATTCCATAATGAAAATGTTTACATCTACAAACTGTACTTGAACGTAACATGAACAAATATGAACAACCTGAAAATTCTCCAGAAAAATAAGTGCAATTTTAGCAATATTACACTTTAGTTTATCATTTATACATGTGCGTCACAACTTACAGATCACAGCGGATCTGCAAATACACCAAACATGTAGTAACAGGCAGAAAACTGGAAAAATTCTACATCTCTTAAGATACTTCAGGTTATTGAAATTTTTTGTAAAGGGCCAGTCTGTAAATGTGAATATTTTTGTGTAATTTTACCTTTTTTACAGTAAAACAAAGACAGAAATTTGTGGTTTTCTTTATGGTAGTGCTTTACTGGTCTGCAATTTTAGCAATATTACACTTTAGTTTATCATTTATACATGTGCGTCACAACTTACAGATCACAGTGGATCTACAAAAACAACAAACATGTTTATGTTTATGCATTTGGCAGATGCTTTTTTCCAAAGCGACTTACAGGGGAAAACCAATCAAATCAGTCAATCAATCCAATTTTATTTATATAGCGCCAGATCACGACAAAAAAGTTATCTCATGACACTTTACATATAGAGTTGGTCAAAACCAGACTTTAAGCCAATTTACAGAAACCCAACAGAATCCTCCAGGAGCAAACACTAGTGACTGGTGACAGTGGAAGGAAAAACTTCCCTTTAACAGCAGAAACCTGGAGCAGACCCAGACTCCTGGAGGATGGACGTCTGCCTTGACCAGTTGGGGTTAAAGAGAGAGAGTAAAGGAAGAGAAAAAGAGAGAGCAATAGAGATAGAGACTGGGGGAGAGGGGGGGAGTAGGGGGAGACACATGGAGGCAGTTGAGGATAAGTGAGTGATGATGATGAAGGCAGGAGAGAGGCAGGACCACCGCAGCAGGTCCAGAGATGATCCTGGGAAAATCTGTGATAATCCTGGGAAAAACCTTATTAAAATATTTAAAATGGAATGCCTGACAGTGCTAGGACAGGAGGTGCTCCTGGAAGAGTTGGGTCTTCAGGAGCTTCTTGAAGATAAGGCAGGGATGCCTCTGTTCTCGTAGTACTCGGTAGAACATTCCACCAACGTGGAACGACCCATGAAAAGAGCCTGGATTGTCTTGTACAAGGTCTTGGGACCACCAGACAACGTTCCCCAGATGAGCAGAGTGGTCATGGGGCAACATAAGCTTTTATCAGTGCACCTAAGTAGGTAGGAGCAGACCCACTGAGAATTTTGTAGGCTAGGATTAACGATTTGAATTTGATACGGGCAGCTAGAAACATGTAGTAATAGGTAAAATATTGGTAAAATTCTACATCTCTTAAGATGTTTCTGGTTATTGAAATTTTTTGTAAAAGGCCAGTCTGTAAATGTAAACATTTCTGTATAATTTTACCTTTTTTACACTAAAACAAAGACAGAAATTTGTAGGTTTCTTTATTTATGGATTATTATGGTAGTGCTTTACTGGTCTGACCCATTTTAGATTGAACTGACGTAAAATGATTTTAACACCATTGATTGTTGATATCTTCAGTGTACTTTTTGCATGTCATAAATTCATCCCACGGGCCACATTGGACTCTTTGGCGGGCTGGTTTTGGGCACCGGGCCGCATGTTTGACACCTGTGATCTAAAACATGCAGGATACCGGCCCTTGAGGACCAGGATTGGACATCCCTGCATTATAACACTTATAACACATCAATACAATACAGTAATACAATAAAATATGTAAATGAGTGTTATTAGATATTGATATAAAACTTCTGTTAATGATCTTTTGGTTTGTAGCCACTGCACAACTGACAAGGCAGAGGAATGAGGATGGAGGCCAGCCCTGCAGCAAGATGTATAGGTGTGTGGGCATAATGCTAGAGGGGAAACAGACTTCGGCTTTATCCAGACAGTAATTGCATCATCAATTATAACTACTAAACGCTTTTGAAGTCACCTGCTGATGTGGCCGCCATTAACCTCGCTGTGCTTGACCAAGGTGAACATCGCACCGCAGGACGTAAGTCAAACAAGCCATCAGTGCACACAAGCGTACAAGTCAGCTGTGCATTTACCCCGATGGGCATCAAGATAAACTTCCATGTTTATACATCTGCCCTGGAGATAAAACAGGACAGGGTGCTTTTTTTTTTTTTGTTTGTTTCTTTTTTGTACGTCTGAACTACTCATAAGAAAAGAAATGCTCCCGGTCATGTTCACTCATGTACTGTTGTGTGTCAAGTCTTTATTACACAGACAGGATTTAATTTGGACAGCTTTAGAAAGTAGTTTGCAGTGATCGTAATGATGCCTGAATGCAGCCGGCCACAGTCGGTTAATATGCTCCCTCTCTCCCCCTTTGTATGCCTCTGTCTCTGGATCTCAGACTTGGAAATCAATACTGTCTCCAGCTCGGCATAAGTCAATATGTGTCACGGTGTCTTTGCTCTTGAAGCATTCATATGTGTTGCATAGAGGGGACTTTGTTCGTGCCTTCACATAGCGTTCGGGACCGAGTCAAACACAACACACACAAATACGCTGGAAATCCTCCACGTTCTTTGTCCTTGTAAGCTCTGAGCAATTTATTATATTCTAGCACAGGGGTCGGCAACCTTTACAACCTAAAGAGCCATTTTGTCTTTGAAAAAAAAAAGAAAGAAATCTGACTGGAGCCGTGAAAAAAATATTTAAACCCAACTACATTTCACCATGAGGCGGCTGCTCTGCTGTAGACTATTTGGGATTAGTTTGCTATTTAACTTTGTATTTCCGTTATAATAATGCAGTGTCTGGTGCATTTATGAAATTATAATGAAACTGAATGAAATTATAATATGTAATTTGTAATAATAAATATGAAATTATTAATTATAATTATATTAAAAAGAAAACATTCAAGATTCGTAATTTTTTTTTAATGATGGACACTATTTCCAAAACATATTTACGTTGTGTAATGGAGAAAAAGCACAACTTTCATGTATAGTGACTTACTTACAAACTACGAACAAATGCAAATTGAGCATCTTGTATTGAATTTGGCGAGAAAATAATTCATTTTGATTTTTATGCTGTCAAAAAATTAGTTTATTCCATGTAAGACCGTGGATGCGCTCCAGCAAATCGTGGAACTGAGGGTAAAAAGACAAACTGTGCAGGATCTACCTGCTCTGAAGTGATGAGTAATGCTGAGGTCCAGTTATAACAAAAATTAAGTTATAACTAAATTCAGCATAAATCACATCATTTTTTCCCTGTTTAATTCTGTTTCTCCTGGGAGCCGGTAAAGCAGTTGGAGCCACTCTGGTCTAATCTGTTCCTTTGCAGTCAAAACATCCTTCCAAGGTCAAGATTCAGGACTGAATGAACTGATAAAGGACAGAAGTCTGAGTCTCTTATTTTTCATACACAAACAGACTTTCAAGGACTCACCACATACAAGCATTTATCCCTCCCCATCTCCGTCTGCCTCACATTCCTGAATGTTAAAGTTATAATAGATTTATGCCGATAACAATGTTAAACAGTAATGACTCATTCAGTTCATTTCAAAATGTTCTGTATATTTTTTGACCAAAAGAGCCATAGACAGATGCTAAAGAGCCACATTTGGCCCCAGAACCACAGGTTGCCTACCCCTGTTCTAGCATGTTGACCAGTGGGAAGTGCGAGTTCTAGATGTGGTAGATAATAACCCATAAAGACCCAAACAGCCACCAGCGACCAAAATGATCTACTGATGTAAAATGTTTAATACTTGGTGATCCTCTAATTCTATCAACACATGTAAATAATTGATGCAAAATACAGTTTGTCGCCTTTTCATGGTCATCAGATATGACCCATTTGGACATTCAGAAGCGCCATAGTTACCATGGAAACACGTCATCTTCTACAACTTTGATTCACCAGTAAAACCCATGGAGTTGAATCAATGACAGTGGATGGATACACTTGGTTTATGTCCAGTTATTAATATATTTTGCTCATAAACTCCCTTTCTCTTCAGTTTTCTCTGTTTTTCACATAATAACCATCAACTTTAATCTAAGCTTTTATGAACAGCTACATGATCAGTGAATTAAATATAGGAAAATACATGATTTTCACTGAAAAAAAAAAAGCAAAACACAGAGGATAATATTGTAATAAATGGTGATAAATCATTTAAGAAAGGTCAAATCTAAAGAAAAAAATCATTCGGGAAGTGCTGTAAAATTACCACTGGGTCCTCCTGGGATAAACTTACCTCGGATACAGTTCATTTCTTTACTTTCTTGGTAAATTCCACTGGCATTTTCAGTTGAATAATCCTCAGCTGACATGTCTGTTTCTGCACATGAAATTTGACACCATAACAACGTCGCCCTATTGTTTATCTGTTGCTACACAGTCAAAAACAGAGTGCAAATTTAACTCTGTTTCAGATAACATTTGATCCCACTCAGAATTAGAGTAAAATTTACTCAATGGCCAGTATCAAATTTTCAGAGTTAATTCGACTCAGTTGTCAAAATTAACAATGAAATGTGTAAAAATATTTCAGTGTGGTGTTTTCACACTGTTGAGAGTAATATGATGACACTTTATAGAGTTATTTTTACTCTAACTGTATTTAATATTGAGTAATTAATATTGAAACAGTGTAGAAAAGGGGGTTCCCAAATTGGGGGTCCATACTGAAAATATGTCCAAACTTTGAGCTGATTACCTAAAATGTTCAGTTGTTGGTTGAACGGGACAGAGCAGCACAGCCAACAACCTGGAGGGGGCGGAGCCTGAAGTGGCTCATTTGCATTTAAAGGGCCAGCGCTCAAAACGACCTTTCTGGTGTCATTACTCAGAAATAGTGTTGAAGATGGACCTGTGGAGTTGAATTAATGAAGAATTCAGACCCAAGCAGAGCATTTACAGTTTATGTAGACCACAGGGAAATGTTTGAAAATGCATAATTCTATTTTAACCCTTTCATGCACAGTGGTCACTTCAGTGGACAGTTCTTCTCCAGCTGTTCTCTTGTATATTCATGGGTTTTGTTGGTTTAGTTCCATATCAGCCAACACAGTGGCTGTTTACGCACCATCCCATTCACCGATATTCAGACCATTACTGTCACTTTACTGTTCTTCATAAACCTGATCTGCACTAACATGTTTGAGTGTAAATCACCTGTTATTTGTTAGACACAAAGGTTTTTTGGTTTTGTTTTTTTGCATGTTATTTCCATGACATGAGTAATAACTAGGACTAGAATATGTTAAAATGTGAGAAAATATCAGATTTGCGGCATTAAAAGTGTTTTTATTTCATTGTTTTCATATTACTTTCTTATGGAACAGGATTAGGGCCACTGGATTTTAATCTCAGAATTCTGACTTTTTTCTCAGAATTCTGACTTTTTTCTCCAAATTCTGACTTTAATCGTAGAATTCCAACTTTTTTTCCCCGCAATAATAATAAGAAATACATATTGGACCTTAGTTTATTGTATTTTTTTCCAGTGGCCCTAATCCTCCTCCTTACTTTCTGATATTGGGTTTTAAACACACATTTCTGTACTTCAAAAATTAAATGCATGGACATTTTTGTAACTCTATGAAAACAAAATGATTGCATTGTTTTTTTTCATGTGTAAGGAGGAATAAAAACACTCAAGAAAAAAATATTTAGTAAAGTTCTTGTAATTCATGCATGAAAGTGTTAAAATGCAAAATATCACTCCTTAACTTTATGACATCACAGAGTAGACAAAATTCTAAAACTGAGATAAAACTTTTTTTTTATTGTTTTGCTTAGGGGCTATAGAGACTGCCCCCATGTGGTTTGGAGAACATTTCCTTTATAACCCTTTGGAAAGTGAGCTTAACCCTTTCATGCATGAATTATGAGAACTTTAGTTGATTTTTTTTTTTTTTCCTGAAAGTTTTTATTCCTCTTTAGGCATGAAAAAAACAATGCAATTGAAATTTTTTCATGAACCTATTTTTCATGGAGTTACAAAAATGTCCATTCAGCTGGACACCATGCGTTTCATTTTTGAAGCAAAAAAAAAAAATGTTTTTAAAAGGTAATATCAGAAAGTGATATACTGTGTGAAAACTATGAAATAAAAGCATTTTTCATGCAGATAATCTGATGTTTTCTCACATTTTAATGTACTCTAATACATATTATTACTAACTTCATGCTTACAACATGCAAGAAAAAGCCTTTTTGATTAAGAAAACTGTTAATTATAGTCTAAAAACAATTAGCAATTGATATAACACATTAGTTAGTGCAGATCAGGTTGATCTAGAACAGCAAAGTTACAGTAATGGTATGAATTACAGTGTATGGGATGATGCATAAGTGTCCACTGTGTCGGCTGATATGGAACTAAAACAACAAAACCCATGAATCTACAAGAAAACAGCTGGAGAAGAACTGTCCACTGGAGTGACCACTGTGCATGAAAGGGTTAAATTATGTGTCGACAAATATAGAGAAGGTTAATAGCGATACAGTAGGGCTGTGCAATTAATTGAAATTCAATTACGATTTTGATTATTACACGCAACGATTACAAAAATGATGTAATCAAGAAAAAACGATTATTAATTTTGAGTTGTTTTAATTCACGCTCACGCAAGCTCCCATGAGCTGCTCTGCCCCGCCCCCCTCTAAGCTACTGCTGCCAGCTAGCCGGCAGGTCCACCCCAAGAGGAAAGTTGTACCTAGCGGTCTGGAAAAACGGCAGGAGAATCACAGCAGAAGTGCTTGGTAAACAAAAAAGGCAAGTCAAATTCAATTGTATGGAATCACTTTGGGTTTGATGAAGAAGACGAAGAGCAAAAACACATCACGTGCAAAAAGTGTTTGGTAGTTGTGTCCGCACCGACCACTAACACAACAAACCTTTGTAACCATCTAAAGTTTAACCACCGCCACCTTTATCATAATCTTATGAAAAACTAAAACGCATAAAAACAACTTCGTCCGCAATGCAATCTTCAGTTTCCGAATCTCTTTATGCTGCAACTCCCGTATTAACCTAACCCGTATAACCCGTATAACCCTAACATACATATTCAAGATGGCTGATGTATACAGAAGGCCTGAACTGAAACCTCACGGCACGCCACTGAATTTACTGTTTCATACTACATTGAACATACTTGAATTTATAATTTGCACTTTACGTGAGTTTTTTTTTTTTTTAATTGCTACAGTTCTATGGCAAGTCTATAGCAGTTTAATTCCAGTGCACTATTTATTTACAAAAGGAAACATACTTGAATTTACAGTACACTTATTTGCATTCAAAGATTTTTTTGTTTCATACAAAAGTGAACATACTTTGTTTTAGTGGTTAAAAGCTTTATTTATGTTTAAAGAGTATATTTTACATTGCTTTGCAAGAAAAAAATAAACAACTTTAAGGTTAACAAATAATCGTTTTTAATAATCGTGATTTCAATTATTGCTAAAATAATTGTGATTTTTTTTTTTTTTTTCTATAATCGAGCAGCCCTACGATACAGTATCGTGAAATGAACTATTGCGATATTTTCTTCCACGCCTACTATGTGAGTCTGTACTATTTGAGTCCCACCGTCTGTAAATACATCTCCCTCAGCTCCGGTTCCTTATTATCATCGTATTTCGTTGGATGCCTTTCAGGTATTTCTTTGTGTCGGTGCAGGCGTTCACATATTTGTATTTGCTGATCAGTGCCTTCAGTTGTGTGACTGCGTTTGGTGTCAGTGAATTCATCATTGTCGTGTTTTACCTTCGCTCTCAAAGCACAGCGCGGTCACGCTACAGACTGAACCTTCATGCAGGGGCTGCAGCACACTTGACACGCTATGGGACTGTGGGACCAAAACAGATCTCCCAGAAGCATCACACCGAGCACAAATGATCCTTGAAAGCCGGTCTATATATAATGTATTAATCATAACTATTTTTGTTTATATGGCGTTTTATTCCTTTGTCAGTTATGGTGTGGTGGGAAATGCACCAATGTTTCCTGAATTATTGTCAAAGCAGTAATTGTTTGAGCGAATTTACTCATGTGATGCAGGTCAGCTAGAGGTGGTGAGAATAAGTGTGAGGACAAAGTTCAGGTCAGGGTTCACATCCTCACATGGGGTGGAAGAGGCTGTGGTGCATGTGGAGTAAACATCATATACTTAGAGAACCAGTCCCTCCAGAAAACTGCAGGCAAAAAATCCTTGATTATGTGATTAAATATGCAGGTTTTTAGGGGATTTTATGCTGTGAAATTGCGGGAATTTACAAATACTTAATAAGAGTACTACTTGTTGGAGGAAAAAAAGCTCTGACAAGGAAGTGGCTACAACCAGATGCACCACAACTTGAAGATGGGTAAAAAGCAATATATGAACCCTGTGTAATGGAGAAACTTTCCTTTTCATTAAAAGTAAAACAGGAAAAATTTATAGAAAAATGGTCAAAATGGACTGCATACATCAACCCACTGAGGCCAGATTTAACTCAACTGGAAGTGACAAGTTATAACTGAACTGGTTGAATGTAATGGAGCTGAAACTTGTGTTTTTGGAATAACAATAATGAAAATGAGGGAAAAATGTGATTGATTGATTGATTGATTGATTTTTTTGTTATAAGATATGCTTAACAAAATACAACAAAAAAATGGGGGGAGACTTTAAGAACAGTTGTCTTTGTTTTTTAAACCGATAATAATAATAATAATAATAATAATAATAATAATAATAATAATAATAATAATACATTGGTTTTATGTAGCGCTTTTCTAAGTACTCAAAGACAAGAACTTATATGGAACATGTGTATGTTACAATTCATGCTTTACCATTGTTGATTTTTCAGATATGATATACAAATATGCTTAGTTGTCTGCTGTAAAGTATCTTTCCAAATGAAAAGATAAAATAAAAAAAATAAAAAAAAGAAATTGCAGGAATTTGCAAAAAATGTGTGAAGTTGTGAAAATATGCAGGAACTAGAAAAACATGTTTCAGTGACAAAAAACAGATTTGTCTCCTACATCCTGTTCTAATTAAGCTTTTACTAAATGCAAATTGTCTAATTACATCCTATGATAAGTAAACATACATGAAATAAGCGTACACTGCATCACAGACAGGGCTGGTTCTGTTTGAGTTCTGTATTTTCTAATCATGGCTCAAACATGGCTTTAACATTCCTGAGTTACAAGTGTCAAAAATAAAATGATTGCTTCCTGCTTCACAGAAGTGAGATAGAACAGGCCGTCTGTTTCAAAGCTATTACAGCCTTTATGTCTGTGGTTTCTAACCTTTTTTGGCTCGTGACCCCATTTTAACATCACAAATTTCTGGCAACTCCAGACATTCAAAACGGAGACTTTTTTTTTTTTTGCTAAAATTAATTTATTTTTGATCATGTAATAGTTTGCTATACTATGTTTTAAATAAACATTAATTTTAGAGGACATTTAGTCTATATAATGTTTATTATTATGGACGGAGGCAGTAAAGCCAGGTGTAGATTACTGCACAAAGTAAGAATTGGATTTTCCTTGGTCAGGATATGTACAGTCAGTCCAGCTTGGATTTACAAGGCTGATAATTAATACTGAACAAACAAGAACTCAAACTATGAATTATGAAAGAGCTGCAGCATCTGAAACCGACCACAATGAACATTTGACAGATAAACAGAACCACAGTGCTTCAGTTTCAGACTCAGTTTGTCATGTCTGTTATGTTTTGTGATTGTTTCAACTCACCATATGTTTTTTATTAGTAAGGTTGTTTGTTTATATATATATATATATATATATATATATATATATATATATATATATATATATATATATATATATATATATTTATTTATTTATTTATTTTTATTTTTATTTTTTTTCAATTACTAGAAATTTCAGGTGACCCCATTTGAATTCCAGGCGACCCCACATGGGGTCCCAACCCCAAGGTTGAAAAACACTGCTTTATGTTCTTATAAAATCATTATCGCTGCAGCAGAAACAATTTTCAAAGGTTTCACTCTGGAAAAGCGGCTCCTGCGTCAATTTCACTGCTATTATTGCAGTGAATATGCACCCTTTTTGAAAAAATGCAAACCCCTATTTGCTTGATTATGCATTGAATTATGTGATTGTATAACCCTGTTTTTCTGGAGGGACTGTATAACTATAGAAAATGCTGTTGTTGTACAAAGTTATAGTAGTATATATTAATTTTTGCATTGAAAGTAACTATGAAAGATGTGCAGTGTCTGTAGTAATATTGACATTGATATAAATACAATTTAGAAAGCATTTACTTACCTCTAAAACACATTTAGTGTTGGGGATGAGTTATGTGTTGAAATAATTTATGTGTGACAAGTTTGACTGGAGGAATGTCTCATAAAATATATACTGAATATAACCATTAAAGTAGTTTAGACTGTTTTAAAATGAGCCATAAATTAAATTGAAAGGAAATATGGAAGTCATTACAGTGTGAGAGACAAAGCAAATAGAGCCAGCTCATGTTTCATGTCTGACTTCAGTCTTTATTTCTTTAATACTGTAATACTTTTGCATGATTTGACTTGAATAATTCTGTTTTATAACCTTATTGATAGTCTGGATAAATAGATCTACTCTGATGGAATAAGGATCATTATTCTTTTTTTTTTTTTTTTTCCTGTTATCCCCCTATGCTACATGGCAGAAAACACCTCAGAACTGCTGAAAATGTCAAATTTTGACACAGATACATGTCTCTTCATGTCCTTTTTTATGTTGTGGGATTTTCACCCTTCAAGACCTAAACAGCCACCAGTGACCAAAAACATCTACTGGTAAAAACATTTAATAACCTTTGAACCTCTAATCCTATCAATGCATTGACATAATCCAGATAAAATCCAGTTTCTCATCTTTTCACCACCACCGTATTTGTCTAATTTGGACATTCAGAGGCTTCTTAGTCTTGCCAGAGAGACCAGCTCTGATGATTATATTTTAGCTGTGACTGAATAAATGTTTGAACTGAGACACAACCTGAACTCGTCTTTGGAGCTTCCGATCAACGAACACAAGAAACCCTAATGGTCTTATAGGGGTGGGTGGCCATGGCTCAGGAGGTCGAGCAGGAGGTCCAATAACTGAAGGGTTGGCGGTTTGGATCCCGCTCTATATAGTCATGTGCTGGTGTGTCCATGAGCAGTGCCTCCAGTGCTGCTACTCATGCTGTTGTATGAATGCGTATGAATGTTCGGTGGTAGTTGTAGGAGCTGTAGGTGTGAATTGGTAGCCACGCTTCTGTCAGCCTGCCCCAGGGCAACTGTGGATGTAGTTTACCACCACCAGAGTGAGAAAGTGTGAGTGGATGAATAATGGACCCACTGTACATGCTTTGAGTGTGCATTCATAGAAAAGCGCTATATAAATCTAATCCATTATTATTATTATTATTATTAGCTCCGCCAAGGACGGCAGAGGTTATGTTTTCATCGGGGGTTAGCTTCTCTGTCTGTTTGCCTGTTAGCAAGATAACTCAAAAAGTTATGGACGGATTTTGGTGAAATTTTCTGGAAATGTTGATACTGGCACAAGGAACAAATGATTACATTTTGGTGGTGATGGGGGGGGTTAAGAAATTTTCAGGAAATGCTGATACTGGCACAAGGAATGAATGATTAAATTTTGGTGGTGGTGGGGGTTAAGAAATTTTCAGGAAATATTGATACTGGCACAAGGAACAAATGATTAAAATTTTGTGGTGATTGGGGGGTGGGGGGGTTATGAAATTTTTAGGAAATGTTGATACTGGCACAAGGAATGAATGATTAAATTTTGGTGGGGATGTGGGGGTGGTGGTGGTGGTGGTGGGGTTAAGAAATTTTCAGGAAATATTGATACTGGCACAAGGAACAAATGATTAAAATTTTGTGGTGATTGGGGGGTGGGAGGGTTAAGAAATTTTCAGGAAATGTTGATACTGGCACAAGGAACAAATGGTTACATTTTGGTGGGGGGGGGGGGGGGTTAAGAAATTTTCAGGAAATGCTGATACTGGCACAGGGAACGAATGATTCAATTTTGGTGGGGATGTGGTGGTGCTGGTGGTGGTGGTGGGGGTTAAGAAATTTTCAGGAAATGTTGATACTGGCACAAGGAACAAATGGTTACATTTTGGTGGTGATTGGGGGATGGGGGGGTTATGAAATTTTCAGGAAATGTTGATACTGGCACAACGAATGAATGATTAAATTTTGGTGGTGATGTTGGGGTGGTGCTGGTGGTGGTGGTGGGGGGGGGTTAAGAAATTTTCAGGACATGTTGATACTGGCACAAGGAACAAATGATAAAATTTTGGTGGTGATGGTGTGGGGGGGTTATGAATTTTTCAGGAAATATTGACACTGGCACAAGGAATGAATGATTAAATTTTGGTGGTGATTGGGGGTGGGGGGGTTATGAAATTTTTAGGAAATATTGATACTGGCACAAGGAACAAATGATTAAATTTTGGTGGTGATGGTGCGGGGGGTGGGGGGGGTTATGAAATTTTCAGGAAATATTGATACTGGCACAAGGAATGAAGGATTAAATTTTGGTGATGACTGGGGGTGGGGGGGGTTATTAAATTTTTAGGAAATATTGATACTGCCACAAGGAACAAATTATTAAATTTTGGTGGTGATGGTGGCGGTGGGGGGGGGGGGGGGGTATGAAATTTTCAGGAAATGTTGATACTGGCGCAAGGAATGAATGATTACATTTTGGTGGTGATGTGGGGGTGGGGGGGTTATGAAATTTTTAGGAAATATTGGTACTGGCACATAGAACAAATGATTAAATTTTGGTGGTGATGTGGGGGTGGTGGTGGTGGTGGTGGTGGGGGAGGTTATGAAATTTTCAGGACATGTTGAAACTGGCACAAGGAACAATTAATTACATTTTGGTGGTAATCCGGGGGGTGGGGGGGTGTATCAGAATTCTCTATGACACCGGTCCAGAGAGTAGACAGGGGAAACATGACTTACTTCAGCAGGATTAACAGTCATTTGCATGTTAATATGAAATATGTTGTAATGTGGGTAATAATGCACCAGCTATTCGGGTTGAATCATTAAGAAGCACACGATTAAACACCGGAAATCAATGAGGCCATGTTCAGATCCAGATGATGTGTGTAAGTGTCGGAGTCAGACTTCCAGAGCCAGCGCCTGGCCTCCTCCGTCTGTAAAGCCTCCAGGCAACGCTTTCAACCCAGAATCAATGTTACTCCACTTAGAAGTAAATTGAAACTGTTTTTCCATCGAGTCCCCACCTTTTTAATTTTCACCTGAAGGGGTCAGGGAGAGGACACTTTAGTGATGATGAAAGACATTTTCCCATTTTCACAGCGTGGTCACGCTTTGACACATCATTATCCCATAGACTTAATACATGCTTTCCCCTCTACCTCACCCTACCTCCCTCGTCCATCAGCCATCTATTTGTCACTCTCTCTTCTTCTACCGCTTCCATCTTCCTCCATACTTTAGCCTGTAGATTCTCGTATGCTTTCCTACTTTTTTTTTTTACTTCACCTGTTCCTCCCACCATGCCGCCTTCACTTTCAATCTCTTAATCCTCTCTACACATTACTTTGTCCATTTACCTCCTCTCTATTTTCTGACTTTTCCCCTTCCCCTTGTATTCTCACAACTTTAATGCACTCCATCCATCTCCACGTGGAGTGCCTTTTCTTTAATATTATCTTCTTCTTTTGTCATTCTCTCCCTTGGCCTCCTTTGTTTTCTCTGCAGCAGTTCCTTCAATATGTACCGTGTCCTCCTTTTCTCCCTGTAGACGCTTTTATTGCCCTAAAATAAAAATCAAATTTGAGACCGAGTAAAGAGGCTCTATTGTTTTTTTTTCTTACTAAAAAATACTGTACACTTTAATCCCAGAACACTGCTTATACTTCAGGTCTTAATTGCTGCCTGTAACGTGAATAAAAGGCCTTTTGTATGCATTGCTGAACTTAGTCTGCCCCGGGATCAGGTGTATGTGTCTTCATTGTCTGAGAGACTAATGTTAATGTCATCACCAGTTATTTTTAAGTTCAGTGTTTTACCCCAGACCTTGTACAGTACAGTATCGGTCAAATGGGACGTGTTCACAATGACATTAGGAGCATCTCTAAAGCCTCATATTTTCAACCGCAGGCAACTACTATGACAAGAAGAAGGAAGAGAAAAATGTTAGTGTTACATATGGAATTTTTTTTTTTTTTTAATCAATGTATTTTTATTCATATTCAGTCTTTCAAACATACAAAAAGTAAGACAAACACCGAGACATTTAACAGAGGTATAAGACACCACAAAACAAATAACAGCTAAAATTTGCTTAGAGGTCTTATTTCTGTCTGTGTGCATAAGAAATCAATAGAAGTGAATCCCCAAAGGAACTTTGTGTTGGTAAATGCAAGTTCTGCAAATTTACAGGATTTCAGTTCTGTTCAACATGTTGATGGTCATATGAACTATGTTTTCAGCTCAAAAATGTCCAATTTCATCACAATAAATGCTATATTTTCATGTCACAAATGGCCAAGTTATATTTAAACTGAATTTACCTGAGAAACAAATATTCTATTCTTTTAGATTCCCCAAGTTTTCTTACCAGATTCTATCCTACATATCACGTCTTATTTTTACAGGTTCAATATGGAGTATGGTGCTGATCCATCCTGCTTATGTTACGCCAATACATACATGAAGAATGTCACACGTCACTTTTTAAATCAACAGTTTTCTAATAATAAGCATTTTTATAAAGAAATAACAATTCTATATTGTTATTTACTCTTTAGTATGATGATAAACTATACAATAAATAATTCTGATCCTAGTTTTTGCACAGGGATCATTTGTGGAAACGGTGACATGGCTGCCGAGCATCAGTATGATGGGATCTGTAACAACCATGTCACATCCGTCCACTGCCACATTTTGTGTTTTTGTGTCAGCTGTTATTGTTTTAGATCCACAATACTAACATTTATGAATAAGAGGAGAATTAGCTATAGTAAGTCTATAAGTTTATTACTAATAAAGTACTGGTACTGACCAGATCATCATGGGTAATGTCACGTCCGTCCACCAGCAAAAGTTTTCACATACACGTGCTATTCCAAATCCAATATTTCTGAAAATAGAGCTTCCACTGTCAAATAATATCAGTAGTCTGTGCACAAATGTATTAGCATTATTTCAACACAGTTCTATGCATTTCTTATAACTTTTTTTTTTTTTTTTTTGACAAAAATGGCCACTCATTTGACCCCCTAAGTAAATTTTAGCCGATTTAAAAAAAAAAAAAAAAAAAAAAAATTAAAGGGTTCCACTATGTCCAGTCACTTTGTACACAGCACACATTATCCAGAGTCGAGGTGCATTGTCAGCTGTTCTATATAAGAAATAACAGGATGCCATACCACATTAAACTTCCCCAGTGATCCATTCAATGTGTATCTAATCTTTTCAACAATACATACGGAATTTTAAGACTGACTGATTGATGTATTTATTTTGAATATGAATGTCAAAAAAGAAGAAAAATATATAAACAAACAAAACATTTAAACATAAGACATAATGACAACCTCATAATATAATTACATGATGTTATAGTAGTGCTGTCAAACGGTTAAAGTTTTTAATCAGATTAATCACAGGCTTGCTGCGGATTAATTTTGATTAGTCATGATTAAATATCATTCATTTTTACATTAACTGTGTTTCATTTTGCATGAACAAACAGACTCAAGAAAGAACGAATATATATGCACTTTACGTGTTTATTAAACAGTTTCAACAAAACAACTTGAAACAACTGTTCCGTCTTGTTTTTTTTTGTCCTCATATTTCCGTCCAGAGGGCTAACAGGCTGTTTAGCAATGATTTTAACAATGATTTTAAGCTACATGTAACCATCTGGTTTCTTCGACTCTCAACCAGGAACAAAAATCAGCTTCTAAAATGACACATTTTTATTAATAATAATATTCAAATTATTCGGGATCAGAAGTCACAAGATGTATGTATGATGTGCTGCAATGTTTTGTCCATATACTGAAGATCGATACCTCAATTCACATCATCATTATCACCTCCCTCCTGGTGATTTCACCTGGACTGACCTTTCCTTCCAAGTTCCAAACAGGCGAGAACTCATCAGTGGAAAATGTGTTACGATGCAAATAATACAATGACAACGAGTTCATTTTTAATCAACCCAACACTGTGGTCTTCACTAAGAAATAGTTTAGAAATCAATATTTTCAATCACAGCTTTTATTCTCTACACCAGTCTGGCGCTTCGTGACACACCTTTCCTAAAATGCAAATTTCTTAATAGCTTGTGAGAATCCATCGCTCATTTTCCTCTTGATCCAACATCATAAGAGGTTTTCAGTGGGATCCAGGCCAGTGTATTTGCAGTGGAGTTAGACTTTATTTCTTGAGCTGTACACACTTTATAAGCACATAAACCTAAACTGTCCTGCTTTGTACCATTGATACTAATACTGGGTCTTTTAGAAACCACACCAGTTCTGTAAGTGATGCACAGGAATCCACTGACACCGACTAGTCCTCCTGTTAACAGAACACAATGACTGTCCGTACTGCAGTGCTGTTTCAGCACCATGGACAGCTACTGCCGATGCAGTAGAAAGACAACAGAGAAGTGTGGAGTAAGGAAACTGCCAAAATATTCATGTGTATAAGCCAGATGTGTGTGCATATTAGACTATAGTTGAACAAAATAAATATCTGTAAACTTTTCAGTGAGTTCAGTTGTATATAAAATGTATTGTGTGTATTTCATCAGATTTGCCAGAATAGAATGAAAAGGTTTTGACATGAAGAATTTCAAACACAAAATGCAACTTTACAATTATGCTTTCCCCATCCTGAAAACAAATTCACCCCACTGCAAAAATCAAAATCTTACAATGTGTATTTTTTTCATTTCTAGTCAAAATATCTCATTACACGTAAAATAAGACACAATCACCTAAAGAGGAACTTTTCAATGAGATATAAGAACTGATTTTTAGACAATAGATCTTGAAAATCTTATTTCAAGAAACCTTATCAAGATAATTTTCACTTGTTCCAGTGGCAAATTTTTTTGTTTAAGTTGTGGCGAGGAAAAAGGAGAAACCAGCCAGTTGCTAGCGAGCCAACTTTATTGCTCTCCAGCCACCAGAAAACAATCATGGAACTCTCAACACTCCTTGTGGGTGCTAAGACCCGCCCCACAAGCCACAACATCCTCTGGGTGAGAGAAACGCCATATCCTGTACACCACAAAGTCAATATTTTTTTTGCTCAATTCAAGACTTATTCAAGAGTTTACAAATACTTATTTTTTGCACAACTATAGAATAATATTCACACATTTCTGTCTTCTGCACAACAATATTTTGACAGGAACCTTACCCCATAAAGAAAAACCTGAACAACACTATTCGCTTTTCCGTTGGACATCTGCGCAAAACTTTACCAATATTTACGAAATGTCGAAAAAACAGAAGTTGATTTGTTGATGATTTGTTTATTTATTATCGCGAGATGACACGAGAAGTCATTCCATAAACATGGCGACAAATGTAAAGATTGTGTTGATTTACAGATATATTCATTATTATTATATATTACCCCTCTATCTTGTACTAAATTTAAAAAAATGATTTGGTTTCCTGGTGTGTCCGCACATACAGTGACAATTTTCTTTTAAAACTCTTCTTATTCGCTTGTTGTAACGCCCGTCAACATCCGTTTTTTTAATTCAC
Source organism: Sphaeramia orbicularis (assembly GCF_902148855.1). Lineage (NCBI taxonomy): Eukaryota > Metazoa > Chordata > Actinopteri > Kurtiformes > Apogonidae > Sphaeramia > Sphaeramia orbicularis. Next base: position 13,131,897 of record NC_043977.1, read on the forward strand.
GTGACTCTAGTTGCGGAAAAAGGTCTTTCCATTGCAGTTTTGCGTGATATACCATTTGCACTATGACCAAAAAACCACCTCTTGCCAGCGCAAAAACTTTTCGAAAATTGCGAAATTCTCATTTTTTCCATTAGGGAAATTTTTATGCGCAAGTTATATTCATGCAATTGGAGGGTCAGTGGAAAAGTGACTGTCACCTCCTGCAGAAACATGTGACCTGTAAATCTGTCAAACAAACTTCAGTTCACATTTATTTACAAATCATGTAAAAATACATATACAACTTGTATTCATAATTTACAGCAAGATATGATTTTGTAAAAAGGGTAATCCCAGAAGCTGTCCATAGCTTATAAACGGAGGCCCAAGACATTAAGCAATTGGTACAATTGATTATGAAGACGATCCCTATTTCTACCGAAGCTAAAACCTAACCCTTGCTCTAAAACAACCTAAAGTAATTCCATAAATACAGACAGTACAGAATTTAGACAGTATCAGCACATCAGGCACATGAGGCAAAAATACAATGACACAGTCTTAAAATAATCCAAAACAAATTTACAACAATCAGAAATTGCTTAACATGTAACGATGCATCACTACCAAGCTTATCGTTAAAGAAACCTAAGGAAATGACGAAAACTAGAATTGTAAAAACATTTTCGTTAACTGAAAAAAATAAAAACTATAATTAAAAGAAAAAAAATAACTAACTGAAACTGTGTTGTGTTTACACAACTAACTGAAACGTATAAAAATTACGGATAAAATTCCCTTCGTTTTTGTCTTTGTCATTGTCCGATTGATATGAAATCAATTTATTTCCCTCAAGCAATTTTAGCTGCTGGCACCATGTGATATTTAACGGTCCGTCACTTCTAATCACTTGTGGTTTAGCGTTGTCTTCTGGTCCCCACTCTACCTGGAAACATGGAGACTAAAGTTGGGAGAAAGCAGCAGAGTCCTGTACGGGATTTATATGAATTTGACAGCAAAGAAAATAAAGGATACAAAAAAACTAAAACTAAGCATTTAGAAAACAACGAATACTAATAAAAACTAGCAAATCTGCTCTAAAAACTAATTAAAACTAACTGAATTAGAGAAAAAAAAGAGTCAAAACTAAAAAAACTAAACTATAATGAAAAATCCAAAACTATTAAAACCTTGATCACTACACTGTGTCTAAATAAAGTCCTGCTGTCACATTTATCATATGGTTCAACACTGTGGTCTCAGGCCTTTTAGTCTATTTTTAGATCCACAGAGTGCCTTTATAAATACGCTTTGACAAAATGCAAATAAGACGTCATCGCTGCCATAATCTAAGTAAATTTCAGATATGAAGACTACTTAACTAAAGCTAAATGCTAGTATTTCAATGTTTAGATGTCCTTCCTTCTCAGCCTCTTTGTAAATATATAAATAAACTGTAAAGCTGCTGCAGATCCACCAGAGCAGCTTATGTGGCAACAATAAAGTTCTGTGGAATGTCTTTGCTCAGACATCACTCTCAGTAAAATGAATAAAACTCTCTCACTTTCACTCTCTGCCTGATCTTCTGAAATTTGCAACAAACTTTTCAACTTTCAAAGAAGCAAATAATTCTATGCTTCAGGCTCAAACTTGTGGTCATGTCTAATATGTCTGATCATTACATGTGTGTTCTTTGTATCCTGCTGGAACAGGGGCGTCAAACATGCGGCCCGGGGGCCAAAACCGGCCCACCAAAGGGTCCAGTCTGGCCCGGGGGATGAATGAGTGAAACACAAAAATTACACTGAAGATACAGGGTGACACAAAAAAACGGGAACTTTTTAACAATCCAATAAAACCAAGAGTGATGGAAGAAAAATATTTTATTCATAGTAACTGAAACCTTAAAACATGCCATTTAAGAAACAATGATGGAATTTTCATTTTTTAAAAATTTCTTCCTGTAGATGGCGTCCTCCTGTACGAATGCATTCTTGAAATCTGCTGTTGAGATTCCTCATTGACCGCTGCAACATCTCAGCTGGGATTCTGTGAATTTCATCCTGAATTCTCCGTTTTAACTCATCCAGAGTTCTTGGTCGAGTCGTGTACACTTTACTTTTGAGATAGCCCCGCAAGAAAAAATCACAAACGGACAAATCTGGCGATCTAGGGGGCCAGGGAACGTTACCGAATCTTGAGATCACACGGTTACCGAACAGTTCTCACACAGCCGCCAGTGGTTACTGAAATGGGGGTGTGTTTACTTGCTCAAGGTCACTGTCTCGCAGTGCTGCCAGTTGCTCATGTCTGCCAATACGCACTTCAAAAATTCCCGTTTTCTTGGGTCACCCTGTATTAACAATCAAGGATGTTAAAATAATTTTAGGTCAGTTCGATCCAAAGTGGGTCAGACCAGTAAAATACTATCATAATAAACGATAAATAATGAAAACCACAAATATTTGTCTTTGTTTTAGTGCCAAAAAAAGTAAAATTACATTATTTTTTTTTACATTTATAGACTAGCCTTTTATAAAAAATGTGAACAACCTGAAATATCTCAAGAGAATTAAGTGTAATTTTAATAATATTCTGCCTGTTATTAAATGTTTTGTGTATTTGTAGATCCACTGGGATCTGTCCGTTATAATGAACATGTGAAAATGAGAAGCTGAGGCCAAATAATGGCATTAATTGTTAAAATTGCACTTTTTTTCTTATAATAAATGTCTTTTTTTTTCATAATTGTTCATGTTTTTCCACATTTTTTTAAAGGATAGTTTGCAGATGTAAACACTTTGATATTAGAATTTTACTTTTTTCACTCTAAAACACAGAACTTAGACATGCAGATTTTGGAACTGATACTATTTATGTATTATATTCTGTTATTATTTTAATGATCCGGCCCATTTCAGGTCATATTGGGCTGTATGTGGCCCCTGAACTAACCTGAGTTTGACACCCCTGTGCTGGAATCGCTGTAAATGGGCTTGATAATATATTGTTGTATTCAGTACATACTTAAGATTGTTTTTTTTTAATTTATTTATTTATTTATTTTTAAAGTTGTTTTAGGTACAAATGTTGCAAACCTGCATGTGATACTGACAGGGAAGGTTCTTTTGGCAGGTTTAGAAAAACACTGTAGACTGAGGAACACATGATATCTGTCAATTTCACCCATGAACACCCACAACTATCTTTGTGGTGGGAAAATTATGACTATTTTTCTCTCTGAATTTAATCTTTTCTAAATTATCTGTCACCATTTATTCTATCATTATCCTCTGTATTTTTTATTATTTCTCAGTGAAAATACATACAATTGTGGAAAAAATGATTAGCCCACCCCTCGTTTTCTTCAATTTCTTTTTCATTTTAATGCCTGGTACAACTAAAGGTACATTTGTTCGGACAAATATAATGATAACAACAAAAATAGCTCATAAGAGTTTAATTTCAGAGCTAATAGACATTTTCCATGTTTTCTTGATAATAACCAAAATCACTTCAGTTCTTACATCAATATCTATGGCATTGTACTGACAAAAACAGTGCTTTTAGACATTCCATGTTTTCTTTTCTGTCTGTTTTAGTCACATGATACACACAGGAGTTAGTACTGGATTGTATAACTGTTGTTTTTGATGACTTTTGATGGTCTAGTAATTTTTTTTGGTGACTGTAGATGTTAGTACAGAAGAGGATTAGGACCACTGGGACAAAAAATAAATAAATTACAGTCCAATATATATTTTTTATTATTATTCTGAGATTAAAGTCAAAATTCTGACTTTTTTCCTCAGAATTCAGAATTTTGTTTTTCTGACATTCAGGGAGAGTGTTACTTTCGCTTTATGACATGTAGGAGCAGTGGCATTTTGCGCTCTTGATTCCTATATTTGCGCTCTCTTCATTAAAGAATCCAATATAAGACCATACTAAATCTGTCACTGTCAGCCTGCTGTACTCCTCCTACATAACATAAAACAAAAGTGACACTCCTGAATGTCAGCAAAACAAGGCAGAATTCTAACTTTAATTTCAGAAATTTGACTTTAATCTTAGAATTCTGACTTTTTTCTCATAATAATAATAATAATAATAATAATAATAATAATAATAATAACTGTTATTATTATTATTAGTAGTATTATTATGATATGACTTTTTTTATCTATTTTTTTCCAGTGGCCCTAATCCTCGTCTGTAGTAGATAGAGTGAATTCAAAATCTATTGTATCTAAACACAAAAGAAAAAGTGACTTTTTCTGCAAAATATACCATGAACCGATCATAAATCAACCATCTAACATGAGATTTATTTCTGAATCAATGATGCAAAAGATTATGTTTTTCCATGTTCACTACAGAGTCTCTGAACATCCAAACAGGTCATATCTGATTACTATAAAAAGTTAAGAACTTCATTTGACTTGAATTACTAACAGCTAAGATCAGTAGTAAACCCTAATATTTTAGATCCGTAGATACATTTGTTGGGCGGTTTCTGCAACAAACCAAAGTAAAATAAAGCAAATAAGACACGTGCACATTCTTCAAAGTGACAGAACCAGATAATTTAGGCTCAGTACTATCTATGAACCCTGGGCTGTAAGGCTACAGTTTGCACATCCAAATGGAGGACAGAGTGCACAGCTAAGCCTGGAGACCACTGCACACCATGACTTGTGCATTGACCTCAGAATGAAGAGCCGGCTGATGTCACGGGTTGAAGCAGAATGACTGGAAGTGAAATTGCTGTTCAGAGTTTATCTGTGTACAAGTATCTGTCTCTATCAAATCAACCATAAATAAATAATAAGTAACTTTTTGATAATGAAGCTAATGCATTCCCTCAGATCTATCCACTTAGTAAATACTTAGCTGTTTGTGTAAGCAAGTGCACAGTTTTTAGAATGTGAAGTATTAATGTTCTGGAGCGAATGCATTATGCTTTTAAACGGGCTGAATATGCTCTGACTTTAAGTGAAATGACCACCGCCTGGTTAACACTCTAGCAGCAAAACTAGTGGTTGAATTCATACCAAACCGGGTTTATAGATTGCCAGTGACCCAGAATAGATGTGAGTACATTTTGGGAAAAGTAGGTCAAAGTTCACATTTTTAAAGAATTTTTACCCCCCCCCCCCCCCATTTACTTATAATGGCTGAAATTTGTCTATGCTGACATCATCACATGCATAGACAGGATGACATCAGCTGGATCAATGCCAAAATAAGCTACAATATGTGCGAGGGGCGGCGTTAGTTGTGCCAGGCACCACTAATGAACCCTTTCATGCATACTGGTCACTACAGCGGACAGCTCTTCTACAGCTGTTCTCTTGTATATTCATGGATTTTGTTGTTCTTTTCGTTGTTTTTTTTTTTTGTTTTTTTTTTTTACACATATCTTTATTAAAGTTTTAAGACACTACATATCTTTTCTGACATGAATTGGTAACATTATGTAGATCTCTCCTGAGCATAAACCCCCAGAATCACAAGCCGTCCCCATAGTTTTCACACAATTCATCAGTAAATACATGTTTGTGTGCGTCAAAAATTAAACGTGTGGTGTCCAGCTGAGTGGACATTTTTGCAACTTCATGAAAAATAAGTTCATGAGAAAAATTTTTTTTTCATTATTTTTTTAATGTATTTTTAAATTTTTAAAAAATTATTTTTACTGTTGTTGGTTTTTTTTTCAGAAGAAAAATTTCAATCGCATTGTTTTTTTCATGCCTAAAGAGGAATAAAAACACTCAGGAAAAAATTTTGATTAAGGTTCTCATAATTTGTGCACGAAATGGTTAAACATTTTAGATCAGTAGATACATTTCGTCCAGTGTTTTCAACCTTGGGGTCGGGACCCCACGTGAGGTCGCCTGAAATTTCTAGTAATTGATAAAAAAAAAAAAAAGACAAAAAAACCCCCCCAAAAAACTAAAGTGGCAAGGTTTCACTGTAAAAGGATTGACGTTATTACAAACTTTGGTGCTGCTGGTGGATCTCCACCCCAGGTGAGCCTCTAAATAAGACCCTCTTTCCTCCTCATTTCAGTTTAACCCTTTGAACACTGGTTTCAGATGTTTGTGGTGCAAGATTTTATCAGTTTGAGAAAGAACAGACTGTACCACACAACTTAAAAAAGGGGATTGGGAACAGTTTAATGCAGTGTTTTTGAACCTTAGGGTCAGGAGCCCACGTAGGGTCGCCTGGAATTCAAATGGGATCGCATGAAATTTCTAGTAATTGATAAAAAAAAATGTTTTAAAAATTAAAACTTACAAGTAAAAATTTACATTATATAACCTAAATGTTGTGTAAAATTAACATTTATTTGCAACATATTATAGCAAACTATTACATGATCAAAAACAAATTAATTTTAGCAAAAAAAACGTCTGGGGTCGCCAGAAATGTGTGATGTTAAAATGGGGTCACGAGCCAAAAAAGGTTGGGAACCACTGATTTAGTCTCTGGTCGCTGTTTAGGTCTCTGGGGGTTAAATAAACAAATTAAATGTGTAAATTATTCAATAAATGCAGTTCTAATGTATCACAGTTTTTTGGGGGGGGTAATAGATGGTCATTGGTGACTGTTTAGGTCTTTTAGGGTTCAATAATCCAGTTGGAGTCACATATGCAAAGGTGATCCTCTATTTTATACAAATCACTCTACATGGGTCTAACTTTGCTGTAATCGTCGTCTTCTAGTTTTTAAATGTAACTGTTCGTCAAAGAGGGGCAGAGATTGTTTTTTTTTTTTCCACTGCTGTCTGCCTTCTGTTTGGCCCAGTTCATGAAAGCGTCTGCAGCCCGGTTCTGGAACGCAGTTCTGAGGCAGAGGTTGAACATGTGTTCCTTTGTTAGAACTGCTGTCATTGTCGGCTCTTTAACCAGTGTTTGTCCATGAAAACAACAACCAAACACAAACCAACACATTACTTTTCTCTCAAATCAACGTGATATCATGACTCATGTAAATGCACACAGCACTTTTAACTGGTGTGTTATCTGTACGCATTATAAGCTCTCCACGTGTATGTTTTATTTATTTTGGTTCAGTTTGTTTGTTTGTTTTTTAACACTTTAGCAGCAAAACTATTGGTTGAATTCATACCAAATTGGGTTTATAGATTGCCAGTGACCCAGAATAGATGTGATTACATTTTGGGAAAAGTAGGTCAAAGTTAAATTTTTTTAATGATTTTTTAAAATAATTTTTCTTCTCACATTTACTCATAATGGGCCAAATTTCACATATCTATAAAAACATCAATTTTGTTTTGCTCTACTTTAAACTTTGTGCATATATATAGAGGTAATTGATATGCTGTCATCAGCACACATATAGACATGATGACATCAGCTGGATCGATGCCAAAATAAGTTACAATATGTGCGAGGGGCGGGGTTTGTTGTGCCTGGAACCACTTGTTTATTTAAGATTCCCATTAGCAACCGAAACATCAGCTGATTTGGGGTCTCATTTACATTACATTACAAGTTTAATTATTTACATTAATTTTACATGATTCACCCCCCCCACACACACACACACACACACACACACACACACACACACACACCAACCCAGTCTCATATCAAAATGTGAAATATCTATGTTTATCCACAGTGCAAAAACATATTAGTTTCACAATAACGGCCTGAAAAATGTTCACTTTTTTTTTTTTTTTTATCCCATTCTCGCTATAAATATCATAAAAATGTTTTTTATGTCCAAATTATTTTGAAATGCTACATTTTCACTTGAATGCTTCTACTTACTGGAGGGGTTGTGGGGACACAGAAGCAAACCACACCCACATTTGTTGGTCCTGTATGAAAATTACAACTTTTTGGAAAGATGTTATTTATTTATTTATTCCGTTCATGGTTGTGCATTTCATCAGTAAACATTCAATAATCATCAAGTAAACAAACATGTACACACCCATGCTCGAAAAGGAGCAGGATGAAGAAAATCTTATATTTCCTGCCCCCTTCTAAATAATAATAGCCTTAATGGTTAGCCATACACAACTAGCTATAAAATCATACTGCATAAAGTCAGACAAACCAACTAAATACATCCAAAGATAGTACCAAATGAATACAAAACCAAGTGCAAAACTACATATCCAGAAAGTACAAAACATAGGTAAATATAAACCTGATGAAATGATTCAAAAACATTTTACCAGTCCAAAGCAAGTAAATAAATGTCACAAAATACAAAAGAAATACGAAGCCAAATGTAAAACTTATAACTGTTCATATAATCTCATTGTTCTTTCTTTATACACTTATTTCAGTTGGAATATGTTTTTACAGTCCTTCAACTCATTATAAAGAGAATTCCAGAGTTTAACACCAACCACTGATAGGCACATCTGCTTCAAAGTTGTTGCACACTGGTGTTTGAAATGACCTTTCCTTCTATACTCTTCATTCTCTGAAGTGAAGACAAACAGTTCTTGTAATTTAGCTGGTAGTGCTTTACTTTTGGCCTTGAACATAATAAGTAATGTCTGTAACTTAACTAGCTCCTGCCATTTCAATAATCCAGAATCAATAAATAATGTATTAGTGTGTTCCTGATAATCTGCTTTATGGATAATCCTGATAGCTCTCTTCTGTAGGAGATACAATGGCTTTGTGTTACTCTTACCCCAGACTTCCACACAGTAGCTAATATATGGCAAAATAAATGCACAATACAGTGTTCGCATGTTAGAACAGATTTTGGGTTTTAAATTACAACAACCCATTCTTCCACCTTTTTTAGGAGATCTTCCTGACGATTTGACAATAAATGACAAATACCTCCTCAAAATTTTTGGTGCTGCAGCAAAAAAAAAAAACAATCACTCGAAAATGGCTTCAACTTGACCCACCGGTACTAGAGGAATGGATAAAAATGGTGGATGAAATTCACAAAATGGAGAGATTCACATTTATGCTGAGGCTGCAAGCTGAACTATACAAGAGCAGGTGGAACAAATGGATGGGTTTCTTTAAAGACAATTAATATGTGGTTTGGCTCATAGTCCTGTGAGTGTTGTGTGAACTGCTGCTCAAATTCGATTAAGTAACTTGATTTCTGCTTTAGAACTGTAGCCATTATTATTTTTGCTTTTGGATTGAGACCAGTATCTTTTGCCGAATGTTGTTTGTTTTGTTTGGGTGGTTTATGTTCTGTATAACAAATGTTAAAATGACTAATAAAAATTAACCCTTTCATGCATGAATTATGAGAACCTTAGTCAAGATTTTTTTCCTGAGTGTTTTTATTCCTCTTTAGGCATGAAAAAACAATGCAGTTGATTTTTTTTTAATAAACCTGTTTTTTTGTGAAGGTAGATTTGTTTCTTTGTTGCTTTAACTAAAAACAAAAAAAGTGTTTGAATGAAAACAAAAAATACAATCAAAAAAATTACATTTGAACACTTTTTTTCCTTGATTGAAGTGATTTTTGTTATTATTATTATTATTATTATTATTATTATTATTATTTTAATGATTTTTTTTTTGTTAAAGCAACAAAGAAACAAATCTACCTTCATAATTTTTTGTGGAGTTCCAAAAATGTCCACTCCGCTGGACACCATGTGTTTAATTTTTGAACATCAGAAAGTGATATACAAAATCAAAACATTTTAATGCAGCTAATCTGATGTTTTTTTCACATTTTATCATATTCCCAATTTTTATTAGCAATTGATTTACAGTCAAACATGTTAGTGCAGATCAGGTTTATCAAGAACAGCAAAGTAACAGTAATGGTCTGAATGTCAGTGTATTATGGGATGGTGCATAAGTGTCCACTGTGTTGGCTGATATGGAACTAAAACGATAAAACCCATGAATATACAGGAGAACAGCTGGAGAATAACTGTCCACTGGAGTGACCACTGTGCATGAAAGGGTTAAGTGTCAAAAAAAGAAATACTACATTTTCCACTGAGAATGAAAGGAATGACCGCCATGTTTTTTTTTTTTTATTTTGAGACTGCAGACCAATGGAAAAAAATGGAATAAAAAAAAAAAAAAAGTGAATATTTTACAATTTTCAGGCCCTAATTGTGAAACTGATACATTTTGCTGTGGATAAACGTAGCTATTTCACATTTTGATATGAGACTGGGTTGCATACACACACACACACACACACAAACAGGACATATAATACAACAGCTCAATGCAACAATAATAAATAAACAAAATAACTGCTATTTGAACCTGACTGATTAATCGATGGCCGATTAATCGAGCCAGTTATAGTGTTTCACCAATTAATCAACATCGGCCAATATGTAGCCGATATATTAGCTTTTTTTTTTGCTGCGCGGAGATTATGTCGCTCGCTGCTCGTGTGTGTGTGTGTGTGTGTGTGCGCGCTGCCCGGAGAATAAGAGGAAGTTTAAAGCGAGTTAGTTTCACTTTCACTCCTGCTCGGACAATGACGCTATCACCCCCCCACACACACATAATTACGGAGCTACACCCCCCCCCGCACCGCCCCCTCACCCCAGCGAAAATGACAGACCGCTACCACGCACTCTGACAAGGATGGACCGCTAACCCCCACCCCCGCTCCGAAAATCACAGATCCACCCCCCCACCCCCCTGTCTTATGAAGTATTCACCCCCACACACACACACCCATGTCCGTGCACTTCCCGTCTACCTCACAGTTTCATTCTGCCAGCAGGCCTGGGTTTTAATAGTGTAGGGGAGACTGGGGACAGTTGTAACACGGGTCAGTTGTAACTCTTGCAATATTTGTGAGATAAACAAAGATTTATGCAACTGTTTATCCACCTGTCCACAATTATCTAATATAAGATTATTATATCCTGTATATCCAATATCGGATATCGGTCGGTGTATTGGATATCAGCTTTTTTTAGCCCCCAATATCGGTATCGGCATCAGCCCCAAAAATCCCATATCGGTCGGGCTCTAACTGCTATACATTTATACTCACAGCTGTCTGATGTAAATCGTCAGACATCTTTGTGAGGGTCCATCGAGTCAGATGAGGGTGAGGGAGGAGGTCCGGGGTCACAGGTCACAGATGAGTCACTTCAGGTCCTGTCATCGTTGGTCCCCAGGCGTCTCCATCTGAACAGAACTGATGTGACGTACACCATCTCATGAGCTCACTCTCCTCAAACGCTGGTTGGAAGTTGTCTGCTGTACTTTTCTGTTGCTGTGTCCAGGTCAGCACTTTCCTATGTCTCATTCATACTTTAATGGGAGGAAGTGATGGGCGGGGGGGGGGGGTTGGAGTGTGGGAGGGCCGCTGTGAAAGCTCACTGCTCCCAGGATAATTAAATCAAGCTTTAAAATGTAAATATACCATAAAACAATATTGAGCTTCACTGGTTTTAATTGATGCTGCTCCTGAATGCTTGATGAGGCTGTTAATTCTGACTGATGGCTTACTACAGACTCATGATCACTGACAGCGGGCACAAAGATGTAAAACTTAACACTCTAAACTAACAGAGATCCACCATGACACTGTTTAGTAGGCCTGTAACGGTACACATACCGCACCGAACCGTTTCGGTACACACCTGTTCGGTTCGGTACACAGCTGTACTGAAACGGCACAGTATGATGAGAAAAAGAAAAAGGAATGAAAGACGTTGTTCAATGCGGAACTTTGAATCTGCGCAAGTTTCACACAGACTTAATAAGGAGCACACATTGACCTGAAATACGAAATAGCAGTTGATATAAGGTTAAAAAAAACCCAACAAATATGATGTGAACCTGGAAGGAAGAGACTGAAGACCCTCCACCATCAGTCCAGTCCAGTTTGGATCAGTTCAGGTTCAGGTGAAAGACAACAACGAGAAAAGAGACGTTAATAAGACGGACGTTGTTTGGCCCCTAGGAACTACGGTAGTTCTAAAACACTGACACTAGCTCTGTCTGTCTGTCTGTCTGTCTGTCTGTCTGTCTGTCTGTCTGTCACATACGCTGTATAATAGAGGAATAAATAGAACGTTGAAAGTATGTAAAGTTTCACTTTCGTTTCACAACAGCGTTCGTTACGTTAGTTATGGACCACACCCCCAGGTATATAACTGCGCGCCCCCCCACCCCCTGGCTCTGACAAAAAAAAAAAAAAAAAAAAATTCCCCCGTGCACACAGGCACACACAAATACACACAGTGTCCTGAACAGTTTGTTCTCTGTCCTAAAATAAATAATGTGGTTCATTGTGTTGTCAGTGTTTCTCTTCAGTTTGTTTAAACAGAATACCAGTTTACCCTCTTGTTAATGTTGCACTTCATGTGGAATTTTTTTGTTATTTTTATGCAGAATGTGAACTGACAGAACTGTGATTAGATTTTTGTTTGTTCGAAAGTACCTTTCAGGGAAAAGTGCAATACTAATGTTTAAAATACATTTAGTAATATTAATAATTTATTTCATTTTTTATTTCATTTGTAGCAGCAGAATTATATTATTCCTGTTTTTCTATATTCTATTGTCTCCAAAAATTGGGGAAAAAATGTTCAAAAATTCATAAATGCATTAATAGACATTTTCAGGGGTTTTCTTTCTTCCCGTACCGAACTGAAAAAAACTGAACCGTGGCTTTGAAAACCAAAAACGTACCGAACCGAAAATTTTGTGTACCGTTACAGGCCTACTGTTTAGCATCATTTCACAGGCTCTTAACATCCAGCAGGTTCAGAAGCAGCCTGGTTTAGGGTTCGGGTTACATTTGAGCTGTGTTCTAGGGTAGTTCAGGTGGAATTTAAGCCACGTTAAACATAGAAACTAGAAGATGTTTCTTTTCAAATGAAGTCGAATACATGCATGTTACTCTGCTGTTATCTTACCTCACCATGTTTCAGAATTGTACTTTGGAAAATCAAAACTGAGAAGTGATCCATTGTCTCCCTGTCAGTTACTGTGTCATCCTAGAGCACAGGTGTGTTGAGCCGCATTATGTAATAAATTCCCATTATGTAATTAAAGTTCAAAATGTAATAAGAATGTCACGTCATCTTGTAATAAAGCCGCATTATGTAATAAAGTGACGCATTTTGTTATAAACTACCTCAGTGCATTATGTAGTAAATTTTTTCGCATTATGTAGTAAGTTCTTACAATTTGAAACATTTATTACAAAATGCACTGAAAAGAACAATGAAATTTGTTGCTAGCTTACGTTAGTGCTATCTGCAGTCACTTAAAAAATTATTAACAATGGTTATGCAATCAAGTATTAACGGCGCCTCAGTTCATGGGTAATACATACTGTTAATATTACTCATAGTTATACCGTCACATACTGTTAATATTGTAAATTTGCATCTATTCATGTTTTGTCCAGTTTTATTTTTAATTCTACTAAGCTCCATTTAATGTACATTCGTATGTTAAAGCTGATATTCTATTTTCTTATTTTTCTTATTTTTTGTAATTTTATATTTGTTATGTTCTTATTTCCTAAAGTACTGTTGCAGAAAAAAATATTAGAGCATCAACAGTCAACATAAAACAATTGTTATGCATTCAAGTACTAACTCCTGTGTGTATCATGTGACTAAAACAGACAGAAAAGAAAACATGGAATACCTAAAAGTATTATTTTTTTCAGTACAATGTCATAGATATTGATGTAAGAAATGAAGTGATTTTGGTTATTATCAAGAAAACATGGAAAATGTCTAGATATCAGCTCTGAAATTAAACTCTTATGAGCTATATTTGTTATCATTCTATTTGTCCAAACAAATGTACCTTTAGTTGTACCAGGCATTAAAATGAACAAAAAATTGAAGAAAATAAGGGTGGTCTAATATTTTTTCCACGACTATATATAGTGTTAGTGTATGTCCATTACATCTGCCAGACCAGATCTTTATTATTACCCTGATATATAACAGTTTTTTTTTTTTAGTTTTTTTGAGTTGTTTCACATCTTTGCACCTTGTGTTTGATTTTTCAGCCATTCCAGTTCAGGAGAAGGTCAATAAAAGAACCATTTATGTCATCACACAGCTGAGCTTATAGTGAAATGAAGTGGGAGGTTAAACAGTGTTAAAGACACTTGAAATTGCAATTTAGTGCTGGTAAAAATGGAAAATGGACAATAGAAAAATGAACTAATCACTCTATTAGAGTTAAATAAATTGATTTAGTAGCAAACAAGAATGCAGACTCCATTGTTAGTGACTATTTGTACCTCATAATGAGTTTTATGGCACAGTTGTAAACAAAAAAATGGAGAAGTTATTTTTTGAGGGCTAAGAAATAATATGCACCAAGTAAAAGAAACAACAAGTTTTAGACACAGTTCTTTTTTTTTTTTTTGCCTTGTCCAGTATCATAACAGCAGAATAGTGGTCTGGCTGCCGTGTTGCGCTGGGGAACTTCATACAGTACATGAGGCTCCTCTTGACATTCCACTGTCTTTATTTTGGGTTTCGTCGAACCACATTTTGATGCCGGACCTGACAGAAAGGAACAGGGGGAAGTAGAAGAAAGGGGGAAGGAGAGAAGGAGAGAGTGAAGGGGGGAGAAAAAGATAAAAAGAAGGTGGTGAAGACTCTCAAAAGAAAATATCAACAATAGTAACAATAACAACCACAGTGATAATTATATTAACAATAACTAGAACAAGAACTGAGTAAAATGAGCAAAAAATAAATAAATAAAACATATTAAATGAAAAATTAAATAAAATAGAAACATGAACAAAATTTCATAAACAACAGCACAAATAGACACAGTTCTTACTGTTTAACAACTGTGCTATGCAAGCTAGTGTTAGCTAGAAGATTTTTGTTTACATTTATTGCGGGTAGATTGTAACACCATATTTGTATATCTAAAACCGCACCCGTCCAAATCTGTATATATTCAAATCCGTATTTATATATTTTTTTAATATTTATAACCATTTGCACTACATTCATATCAAACTGTATTTGCACTTTCCTTTTAAACAGTTTTTTTATTCAAATTTATATGACTGTTTTACACGTATGTATATGCTTGTATGTATCGAATGTGTTTGCTGCTGATAACACTGTGAATTCCCCCATTGTGGGATCAATAAAGGAATATCTTGTCTTATCTTATCTTATCTTATCTTATCTTATCTTATCTTATCTTATCTTATCTTATCTTATCTTATCTTATCTTATCTTATCTTGTCTTGTCTTGTCTTGTCTTGTCTTGTCTTGTCTTGTCTTGTCTTGTCTTACCACTATCTTATCTTATCTTATCTTATCTTATCTTATCTTATCTTATCTTATCTTATCTTATCTTATCTTATCTTATCTTATCTTATCTTATCTTATCTTATCTTATCTTATCTTATCTTGTCTTGTCTTGTCTTGTCTTGTCTTGTCTTGTCTTGTCTTGTCTTACCACTATCTTATCTCGTCTCGTCTCGTCTTGTCTTACCACTATCTTATCTCGTCTCGTCTCGTCTTGTCTTACCACTATCTTATCTTATCTTATCTTGCCTCGCCTCGCCTCACCTTACCTTATCTTACCTTACCTTAACAGTAGCTCTGGAATGCATATCACAGTCCTTTAAAAAAAACCTACATCTAATATTTCAGAACTATTCTGACAGAAAATACTATATTACCTTGAATATCTGTTTGATATCTGACTCATTTAGCCACTATAATATTATAAAACCATTTCTCTGACATCATCAAACCAAAATAAATACACCATATTATTTTTTAGTCCTTTTATGTGTCAGTGGTTCTTGAACCGGCTAAACTCAGGCAGTCTGTACGTAATATAATAAGTAACGTGGTCGCTGATGTTGAGTGACTTTTAGCTTCAGAAAAGACAAATTCTAACCCCCTCCTCCTCTAAACCTTACATATATCTGCTATGAAACGTTCTTACAGGTTCTATTATAGACACTCATGTAAAAGCTCATATAAAAATATAAATAAATGAATGACTATGCATGACGGTGTGTCCTTATGGATACCTGTAGCTAACATTTGATTAAACTATGACTGTAGCTGATGATGAAAATGGAAATATAATAGTTCTAATGTATAAGTAGCACACATTAATTACACCACACCACTTCAGCCTCCGCTTGTTTTGAAAGATTGACAGGCCTCTAATGCCTGGATGTGGTCTACAGAATAGAATAGAATAGAATAGAATAGAATAGAATAGAATAGAATAGAATAGAATAGAAGAGCCTTTATTGTCATTGTGTGTACAATAAAATTAGTGCTACTCCAGTTAGTGCAACAATATTAACAAAACACCAGTACAGTCACAGAAAAAATGATTAGACCACCCTTGTTTTCTTCAATTTCTTGTTCATTTTAATGCCTGGTACAACTAAAGGTACATTTGTTTAGACAAATATAATGATAACAACAAAAATAGCTCATGAGAGTTTAACCCTTTCATGCATACTGGTCACTACAGTGGACAGCTACTCTACAGCGGTTGTCTTGTATATTCATGGGTTTTGTTGTTCTTTTCGTTGTTGTTGTTGTTTTTTTGTTGTTGTTTTTTTTATTTTTTTTGGCACATATCTTTATTAAAGTTTTAAGACACTACATATCTTTTCTGACATGAATTTGTAACATTATGTAGATCTCTCCTGAGCATAAACCCCCAGAATCACAAGCCCTCCCCATAGTTTTCACATAATTTATCAGTAAATACATGTTTCTGTGTGTCAAAAATTAAACGTGTGGTGTCCAGCTGAGTGGTCATTTTTGCAACTTCACGAAAAATAGGTTCATAAGAATTTTTATTTATTTTTTTTTCATTTTTTTTTTAATGTATTTTTTAAATTTTTAAATTTTATTTTATTTACTTATTTTTTTTTATTTTTCAGAAGAAAATTTTCAATCGCATTGTTTTTTTTTTCATGCCTAAAGAGGAATAAAAACACTCAGGAAAAAATTTTGATTAAGGTTCTCATAATTCGTGCATGAAAGGGTTAATTTCAGAGCTGATATCTCGACATTTTCCATGTTTTCTTGAGAATAACCAAAATCCCTTTAGTTCTTACATCCATATCTATGGCATTGTACTGACAAAAACAGTGTTTTTAGGCATTCCATGTTTTGTTTTCTGTCTGTTTTAGTCACATGATACATTCAGGAGTTAGGGTGGGGTGGGGGGGCAACAGTTATATACGTGGGGGTGAAACTACATACTTCCAACGTCCAACTCCCAGCTTCTATTCCTCTATTATTCAGTGGATCTTACATGAAATTTTCACAACTTCTAACCTGTATCCACTGTACCCCCTCCACTGCTATATGGGCCCCCAACAAATGCTGGACCCCATGAATTTGACATGTTTCACCCCCCCCCCCCCTTTACGGTGCCCTAGTGCACGGCGACATTTGTGAATTCTGACACTGCCAATAGTTCAGTTCAGGTGAACATCAGTGCCAGTAATGTAGAATATAGGTGGAAGAAAACTGTCACAACCTGCCTGATATTTACATTGGTTGGTTACCCCCCTCCCTGAGGATGAAATTCATTGAGCAGAAGTAGGAATGTAGGGATGTAAGGATGTAAAAACCAGATCCCTCCCAACAAATCGCACTCTGCCTATACAGGGTGGGGAAGCAAAATTTACAATATTTTGAGGCAGGGGTTGAAAGACAGTGTATGACCAATTAGTTTATTGAAAGTCATGAGAATTTATTTGCCACAAGAAAACTGACATAATAGAAAATGTTTTTATTCTATGTGTCCTCCTTCTTTCTCAATAACTGCCTTCACACGCTTCCTGAAACTTGCGCAAGTGTTCCTCAAATATTTGGGTGACAACTTCTCCCATTCTTCTTTAATAGCATCTTTAAGAAAGTCGACATTGCTGTGTGATGTTCTATTGGTAGCATGTTCTAAAACGCCCCAAACAGCAGAATCCAGAGGGTTTAGATCTGGGCTAGAACGCGGCCATAAACATGATTCCCAAAAATTGCTAAAGTTGGATTTGTTGCTGTTGTCAACAAGTGTTTTGGTGTTCTTGTGTAAGATTTTAACTTCAAATCATATTTTACTGCATTTCTAACGGTCTTGTTGTCTACCTCAAGTTCAATTGCCATTTTTCTCATGGATTTGGTTGGATCCTTTAGGATTTTGGATTTGAGAGCTTTAATAAAAGCTTTGGTACGTTTTTGTCGCTTCCTCCACTTCCAGACTTTCTCGTAATAGTTTTGCTCATAGTCATTCTCTTCTTTCCATTATAAACAGTCTTTATGGACACTCCAACTATTTTTGAAATCTCCTTTGGTGTGACGAGTGCATTCAGCAAATCACACACTCTTTGACGTTTGCTTTCCTGATTACTCATATGGGCAAAAGTTTCTGAAAAGGTATGGATAATAGTGTTAGGTATGATTATGACATCAATATATGTTTGGTTTCAAAACAATTGACGTAGTGCCTGCTGAGAAAAAACAACTAAATATTCATTGTAAATTTTGCTTCCCCACCCTGTATATCTATGTAAACAGTACACCAAGGTTATTATCATTAACAAAAACTAACGAAATGATGAAAACTAGAATTGTAAAAACATTTTCGTTGACTGAAATAAATAAAAACTATAATTAAAATAAGAAAAAAATAAAATAACTAACTGAAACTATACTGTGTCCTTGCAAAACTAACGAAAACTAACTAAAAAAATATGGATAAAATTCCCTTG